>NC_135426.1:10597500-10897500 GCF_051991245.1 Festucalex cinctus
TACACTATGAAAATATTACTTAATATTTGCTATATTATTGAAACATTTAGAATACATTTTCATAATATTTAAAAAAAAAAGGTTTGTCCATTTTTTTTTAATATCAGCCTACCTTACCCACTAAACATTTTATTTTTTATTTGTTTTTATTTTGTGTATTACAGAAAATCTGGAGTATTTAAACTTTTTTTTCAATATACTCTATGTATTTGTTTTATATTTTCATATATTTTTATAAAACAAATTTTATCCACCTTTTATACCCTCTGTAAGCCTCTACCTCCTACACGTAACAAATTTTACCGAATAAGATTAAAATGTTTATTTTTTATTTTGAGGACATTTAAAAAATATATATTTAAAAATAATATATATATATAATATATATATATTTATGTATTTATATGTGTAATTTTGCTACTTTGGTTTTTGCCTTCGTATATATATTCTTTGTAATTCACCTCTTAAAAATGTTTTTAACTGAACTGATTTTGAATAAATGTGAATCAGTGTTAATAAATGCTAATTGGCGATAACATCCCATATTGGTGCTGTCAACTCCCGGCAGGAGCGGTAGCGTGTCGGGCCTGACCCTCAAGTTGATCCGAACGTCCGTTATCAAGATGCTGGAGACGCTGGCCGACGACGATTACGTCAACGTCGTCTATGTGAGTACTGCAGAGCGTCGTCCATTTTATTCACACGTGTATTATTTGTGTGCAAATTTGCCAACAAAGTCATCGGGACTTAAATTTCAAAGCCAAGTAGTGTGCAAGCTATTGAGTAGTTTTCGAATTGTTTATTCTGACAGCTAATAAAAATCTAGTTTTTTATTTTGAAGCAACAAATTGTGCATGTTATGTACAGTTACTTGGTGGCCTCACACTGTAGTATCTATGACTTTGGGTGTGTATGGCTTTAAAAGGCGAGGTCTGGCCTGGTGAGTGATGTGGGCGTCAGTGATTTAAAGTAGAGTTGCAAGCTGCAACTTTCACTCACGCAATTGCACTTTGGAGTTGGATTGTGTAGCCTTGGAATGCAGTTTGCGTGTGTTTGCGTGTATATCAGGCACTCGTTATGTAATGGCGTCTAATTGGCCCAACGTATGCGCTCGCGTGACATGTTTGACAAATCGATGAGCCCGTGTCGCATGCTCCCAATGTACGAAACACGCTAGGTCAGGCACGGATGCGTTCGCTGACACTGGGAATATTCATCATTGCAGACACGTTTCCTGTGATTGAATAAATCTGCAAATCCTGTCGTGAACGCCAATGACATGTATTTCTATTTGCGCTTCAACAGCCATTGATCACAATTTCCTTCGCTCTGCCTCGATGCATTTTGTTATGTTTGTGTGTGACCGTGCATGTGCAGCCTTCAAATCAGCTAAAAGCTTTTCAAACTAATGCAATTAGTCAGCACTGCAATCACAATATTGATGCTTTTTTTTCTTCTTTTTTTAACCTGCCGCAAGCCTTCATAATTTAATATGTCTGTGTGTGTCTGTGTGTGTGGCAGGTACTACTTGTTATATTTAAAAATATAATAAAACTAATGGAATAGAACTCATGTCATTTTGGAGGCCACACTTTTAAGTTTGTAGTTTTGGTTGACAGTGTGACTAATATATCTGTTTATTCTTGACGGGCAAAATATTAGGAACACCTTTCACTCAGTATGATGCAGCTCAAATAAATTGACTGTTCCATAATCAATATTTGTGTTATTTTGCCTTCCTCTTCTCCTCACTCTCCTTCCTTTCACTCCTCTAGCCTCCTTGGGTCCGTAAATCTCCACCTCACCACCTTATTTGATGACAAACGCAGAGCCGATCTGTCATAAATATGTTTGACTTAATTGTGCATGATGGGGCGGTGACACATATTTGCGCAACAAATATGTACCGGCCCGCCCGCGCGTCTCCTCCGCGTCCCTTCGCCATCCCACCTTCCTTCTCCCTGTCTCCTCCCCCCGGCGGCAGTTCAACGACAAGGCCACGCACGCCGCATGCTTCGAGAACCTGGTGCAGGCCAACGTGCGCAACAAGCGCATCCTCAAGGACGCGGTGGAAGGCATCAGTGCCAAGGGGACCACCAACTACAAGCGCGGCTTCGAGCTGGCCTTCAAGCAGCTCGCGCAGGTGGGCGGCACACAAACGGCTCGTAGAAGATTCGCCACAAGCACAGCAACAAATTACAAGAGGATTGGTTGAGGGTTGACATGTATTTTCAGTGTTAAATGGGAGTTCACTGTGTATTCTGGAATGGGTCTGGATTCAATTTGATGTTACAATTTAGTCCATTCTAATCTGAGCTGAACTTTTTAATTTTTGTTTAATTTTTATTTAGGATATTTTGTTTGTGATGATTGGGTTCGTCCTGGGAATTTTTGTTTTATATCATTTATTTTGATTTTGAATATTTTTTGGTTTTGGTTTTTAAATTAAGTTAAATAGATTTTAGTTTTTTTTTTAAATTTAGTATATTTGATTTTTCTTCAGTGTTTTTTAATCTATTGTCTTGTGTTAAAATTACTTATTTGATTTTTAATTGCAAGACATTGAATTTTAATTTTGCAGATTTCCTGCACATATTTATTTACTTTGATTTAAATTGAGTACATTTTACTACAAATTTATTATATTTTAATTTATAATCAATAATTTTTTCTACAAACCGCTAAACCTGTTTTTATTTAAGATGTCTAAGATTTTATATAGTACACTTTTAAAATTGCGTTTTAATGCAATACATTTTAATAATTCAATTATATTTTAATTTAGTACTTTTAATATTTAATTCAGTACAATTATTTGTATATTTTATTTTAGCTTAGTTACCTTGGAGTCTAATTTAGAACTTTTTTTTTTTTTTTACTAATTTTAGTAAAACATTTTATTTCGTAATTTAATTACATTTTAATTATGAATTTTTTATTTGTATTTAATTTTTAAAAATTGTAATAATACATTTTATTTTTACTTTTTAAATGCTTGTTTAATGTACTGAGCATTATCAAGACAAATATAGTCATATTTAAAATGTCACCTATGATCCTATTGATATTTTTGTTTGATCCATTTTTGAATGGGTGACGATCCTCCACTAAGTTGCATAGGTGAGTGTGTGTCTCCCTCTTGTGGCCAACACTTATACATGCGCATGTTTTGTCTTCTTGCAGATGAACGTGTCCCGGGCACACTGCAACAAGATCATCATGCTCTTCACTGACGGAGGCGAGGAGCGCGCCGAGGAGATTTTCAAGACGTACAACCCCAAACAACAGGTGAGTGAGCAAAAAAATCCATTTTGAAAATTCCTTCATGCCAATGTTTGCATTTGTCTCCACACAGGTGCGCATCTTCACATTCTCAGTGGGTCAACACAACTATGACAAAGGGCCCATTCAGTGGATGGCGTGCGCTAACAAAGGTATTATTACATCGTGGGAATTCTGACCAAAATTGGTCATAATTACGCTGATTTGTTCTCAGGTTACTACTATGAGATTCCGTCCATTGGTGCCATCAGGTTAAACACTCAGGTAAAGAAAGACGAGCATTGTAAACGAGACCCCATTGCGTATACCATGTAGTTATATACATTTATTTGTGTTTATTTATAGGAGTACCTGGATGTTTTGGGCAGGTCCATGGTCAAAGCGGGCAGCAAGGCCAAGCAGGTCCAGTGGACCAACGTGTACCAGGATGCACTGGTAACATCTGCTGTCATAAACTTTCAGACTTATGACTAAGAGATTAGCATTCACAATGAGAAATCAAACCAGATAATAATAAGAAATTTCCTGTCATACATTGCAGGGCTTGCAACCCGCAGATTCACTGATTAGCAAAAATAATAAAAAAAAAAAAAATAAAAAAAAATTTTTTTTTGGGGGGGGGGGGGGGGGGGGGAACGCTTATTCGTGGTATATACCGTAGTTTTAAATACATATTAACATATTTGTCCTTTTCATGGTTGGCCAGGTCCATTTAGTGTTTTTATTTCATTGTGACAGTTAATTTTGTTTGTGCATTTAATATATATATTTTTTTTATTTATTTATTTTTTTTTTTTACTTTAGTTGATTTTTTTTAAATACATTTTACAGGTTTAATTTTAAAATGTAATGATGTTTTTCTCTTTTTTTCCCCATTTGATTTCCTTTTATTTTATTTATTTTTTGCTACAATATATTTTTTTTAATAGTAGTGCATTTTTTTTTTTCTTTTCTTTTTTAAGAGCTCAGAATTGTTCATTCGGTAGTCTTACCGATTCAACGTCTTGTCATCATTGCTCTTTTTTTTTTTTTTTTTTTTTTTTTTGTGTGTGTGTATGTGTGCGTGCGTGCGTGCGTTTGCGTGCGTTTGCGTGTGTGCGTTTGCGTGCGTGCGCGTGCGTGCGTGCGTGCGTGCAAATACGTAGAAATTTATACTCATTCATTCACCTAAAACCTTATAAATATCCCATTACCCTTCGCCTTAACCAGGTACTTCAGAATTTTGCCAGAGTCGTGAGGTTTAAATGGTCAGGAGACCAGAGAAAAGGTCAGAAAAAAGAGAAATAAAGAGAAAAGAAAGGTAAATCAAAGTGAAATCCAGCACCGACCAAACACTTCCTGCCTTCCCCATGATTACAAAATCAAAGTCTTACGCCAACCCCGGAAGCCTCCAAATTCCAGCAAATTTGGCGAGATCTCAAGAGACCAGAGGAAAAACTAGAGAGAGGAAGGAGGGAAGGATCGATAAGGCAGAGTGAGATCCATAGAAGCCAGTACATCCAATCCATCAAAGTGAAGTCCAGCACCAACAAGACCCCTCCTACGTGGTTACAAAACCAGAGTCTTATGCCAACCCCAGAAACCTCATACTTCTAATAAATTAAGATCTCAAGTGACCAGAGGAAAAACTAAAGAGAGGAAGGAGGGAAGGATAGATAAAGCAAAGTGAGAACTAGTAGTGCATTTTATTGATTCTATTTTAGTTTATTGTTTCATTTCATTTTCATTTATTATTTTTATTTAATTTAAATGTATGTTTTTTTCACTTGTTTATTTTTGCATTATTTTTTTATTTCGTTGTATTTAAATTGATTTGGTAAAATTTAATTTTAGCTCTTTTTTTATAAGAGATTTTAGCTCTTTTTATTAAATTTTATTTGATTTAACTTTTTTTTGCTAAGTTTATTATTGCTGGTCATATTATTATTATTATTCGTTAGTTTTTAATATTTCATAATTTAGTTCAGCAATGACATTGTTTTATTGTTTTTAGTTTAAATATAATACAAGTTTCTGTGTGCCCTGCGATTGGCTGGCAATCAGTCCAGGGTGTCCCCCGCCCACTGCCCAGAGCCAGCTGAGATAGGCGCCAGCACCCCCCGCGACCCTTGTGCGGAATAAGCGGTCAAGAAAATGGATGGAGGGATGGATGGATGGATAATACAAGTTACATTTGTAAAAGCGTAATAGAAAAATAGAAGCAAAGCATCCCGTTTGCGCAACTTGCTACTAGTTTTATCATTTTGCCCACGTTTGTGTTCCAGATTGACCCTAAATGCTTGAAATCGTAACGTACAAGACAGAAGACAGATGTGGGGATTACACAGGGCGGCACCATTTTGAAGAGCAAAACAAAATGTCCATTTATAAGAGTGCAAATATTTGCAGTTTGTTATCTGGCTCAACTCGTTCTCAACCCGCCGCTAATTGGCCGTACAACTTGATTGATGGCTGAACTTTTCATTTTGCTGCATTCAAAACATTTTTCATGCTGCTGCGTTTTGCGCGGTTAAAGCGACAGCGCCGATAAGACCGCGGTGAACAAGATGGACGCTCCATCCCTTTGGACTGATAAGACTCTGACACAAAATGCCCCTGGGCTTCGTTACCGCGACAAGCAGCTCCTTTCTTTTCTTTTTTTTTCAGCCCGTAACACTCAACATGCTGAGAGCCGCTTGTGTTTTTTGTGTATTTGTGTTGTGTAACTTGTACGTGTTCAACAGGAACTGGGACTCGTCATCACTGGGACTCTGCCTGTCTTCAACAAGACCAACACAGGATCCAAGGTAAGAGGTTTTCTTATTGTTGCGATGCTGAGAGAACAAGCATTCGTCTTCATCGTATTGCTTCTTGAGAACACATCAAAAATGTGTCATGCATTTGTTCTTTTCTACTGAGTGTATAAATGCTGAGATAAAAGAATTCAAACTGACTGTATGTCACATTTTAAAAAGTACACTTTCGGTAAATGCGAAACAAGCGTTCACATTTGTTGAATTATTTCTGCTTAATTTTTTTTTGAAGACTGCAAGACATGACGCTAGTCTAATACGTCGGGTTTTATTGTCAGTGTGTATGGTAAATGCTGAGACAAGCATTCAAGCTCATTTCAATTTCTGTATTTGTATTTTAACACCGAAAGACAAAACTTTCCTCGTTCTATTTTAGGTCACGATTAGAGCCTGAGAGACAAGCATTCCCTTTAATGCTATCAGTATATTATTCAAAATGTATTTAGTATTCTGTAAATGCTGAGAGAAAAGTAAAATATTCTATAAACGCTGAGAAATGAGCACTCACCACATGAAGAAAATGAACAATATATCCATTTTTCTCAGTAAATGCTGAGACATGACAGGACTTCACTTTATTTTTTTAAATGATGTATTTCCAAGAAAAACGTCTTTTGTCAAAATGCTGATAATCAAGAATGCAGCATCTGTCAAGCGTCTTGTAGTGGATGAGTATCATTTTCATGACATCCACTACATGCGATACTTGGGCTCCGGGGGGATGTTTTTTACTTGTCCTTGACGTTTCCTCACGACTCCCCCGCGCTTTCTCCCCCTCTAGCAAGGTCAGCAGCATAAGACGAGGGGGATCAAACCCGCGGCTCGCCGAGAGACAAATGACGGCGCGACGAAAGTGGGTCAAGACGAGTTTACGCACCGGGTTGCTTTCCGCTGCCGCTTGGCTGCAAATACCTCCGCGCTGACTCATGGCGGCACGTTAGGCTTTTGGGAATGAAACTTTCCAGATTTCGATTGTAGCTCATTTCGTCGAAAGGGGGGCTCGGAGGAGCGTCGGAGTCGGCCCCTCCTGCAGTGCTTTGTGAGTCTGCCCTGTTTGAGTTTGTGTTTTGAATTTCTTTGAACAGAAATCTCAGAACCAACTCATCCTGGGCGTCATGGCCATCGATGTCTCCCTGGAGGACATCAAGAGGCTCACGCCACGTTTTACTGTAAGACGGTCAAAACATTAAATACACCTTATGAGAAAATAACCACAGCTGTAAGGACGGGCTGTTCATAATGAAGGCTGAGCACAATACACAGCAAATAATAAAATAATGGATGTAATTGTCGTGTGCTGAAGGTTGGACCCCAAAGCGCAGACACAAATAAGGTTTTAACTATTTATTCACATCGAGAGACGAAGAACAAACTTGACTAGAGGAGAAACAAAGAGAGTTGCACAGAGGGACAGAAAGCAATAATCCGGCAAAACACACACAATTCTCAGACTGCTCCCGCAGACAGTGAATCGATCTGATTGGTTGTAGCAAGTAAAGGACTAAAGAACAACATCACATAGCTCCAGACATCACCTAAAGGATTAAAGATTGACATCACATATCCTAAAACTAGTTGAAACTAGATGATGGTTACATCAGTTCAAAACAGACACTTGACCTCAAACCTAACAGGTCATGAACTCAAACTCGAACTTAACCCAGGCATGACCCCAGACATGACAGTAATAATAACAAAAAATTACTAGATTAATTCTGGAGAAATTGCGTGGGAATGCTGAAAGCTGAATGCCAATAGCTGAATGTTAAGCTGAATGCTTATGAAGTAAATTGAAAGATAAATTATGTGAAAATTACAAAGTTTTAATTGAAGTTGAAAGATAAATGAATAAAAAGAACTGAGCAGTATCACAGAGCTGGTAATGAGGATCAGTTGTATGTATGGAAGTGGGCGTGGAAAGTGGGACTTAGGGTGTATTCAGACCAGAAAAGTCATTTAGTCCGCTTGTTTGGTCCGGACCAACTTTCTTTCTTTCTTTTCAGGCCAAAGCAATAAAAGTATTACTTAAGTGCCATCCTGTGGCCAATAAAATAGGTAGAAGAGAATTGAGGGGCTTCATTTAGACAAAAGTCACTGTTCTGCCATCTTTGTGCTAAGGAACTTTGTTGAAGTCATTTGAGGAGCTTCATCTAAACTAAGGCTGGGCAACTGACCGTACCCACAGCTAGTGTTTACTTAAATTGAAACTATTATGCATGCTCTATTGTTTGGAATTTGAAGTTGTAATACTGCTGCTCACCACTAGATGGTAGACATAGCATTATGAAGCCTTTGACTCCCCTTTTCTATGAGCAAAGGAAATAAACTGTGAAGTTGCTAGCTTTTGTCAACGCTTGCTGCTGTCCCACACCAGCACACCAGTAAAAGTCACCGTTTTATGTTAAAACAAATTTAACCCAACAATTAAAACACCTGTTGAACAAACTACTTTTTGATATAAACACACTCACATTATAATGATTAGCATCCTTAGTATGGGAAAAAGTGAAGTATCGGCTGGCACAAGGCACGCTCAGATGTGAGAAGCGGCTGATTAAAGCAGAGGTAGACACATCAGTGTAGCATTTGTACTATCGTGCTTCAAGTGAGTTGCTTGATTGATGACACGACATCAAAGTGAGTTGAGGAGTTTCATTTCGACCAAAGTAGTGCTTTTGTCACCATTTTGTGGCACTTATAGGCGATTATAAACCATTCTGGGGGTCTCAAATACTTTGGAATAATGGCTGTCTCCCACTTAGATCTGGGTTGTTCCTAATGAAGTGTCCTGTCAATGTAAGTGTAAAAGTGTTTTCTTTTGGTGCAGTTTGGACCAAACGGCTACTACTTTGCCATCGACCCCAACGGATATGTGCTGCTCCACCCCAACCTCCAGCCGCCGGTACGACATCTTCTGCGGTTCCAACCGGCGGATGTTTGCCGCAAAATTGTCTGATTTGGACAAACAACAACATTTTTTTTTTTTTCTGCGTAGACGGCCGAGTTTGACGAGCCTGTGACGTTGGACTTTTTGGATGCCGAGCTGGAGAATGATATCAAAGTGGAGGTACCGCATAACACTCGCATTTGTCATTCTTCGAGGTGGTCAGTGCACATTTTGTTTGCAGATCAGGCAGAAGATGATTGACGGCCTGACAGGGACTTACCCCATATCAGCTCTGGTCAAGTCACAAGATGAGGTCATTTTCTACATCATAAATTGCATCGCGACACTTTGCGCAATCTTTCAACGTGTCTTGCCCTCATAGCGCTACATTGACATGGGCCGGAGGACGTACGCCTTTGCGCCAGTGAAGGGCACGGACTACAGGTAACATCACAGCAGAATTAAGTCTAGCGTTTGATTGATACATAAAATGCAAGAAACAGTCACCGTTTTCAATTTGGGAGGGAGAAAACACAAGTGTAGTTCTAAGAGGTATTTTTTAACATGAGATTTTGTTGTGTGTCAGTCTGGCCTTGGTGCTGCCCAACTACAGCTCGTATTACATCCGTGCCACCATCGGCGACACCATCACCCAAGCAAAATGTAAGTCTCCCGTTTTCCACTGCAGAGATTGCACACGCAGTGGCGGGCGGCGTGTTAACGACGGAAAAAGCGCTGACGTTGTCGCTCGCCATGTAAGGCGGCGCAGTCGTTATGCTCGCTATCCATCACGTACACACGCACACACGCTGTATATATGTCGCCTCATGTTTAGCTGTTGGCAGCACATGCAAACTTGTGGTGTGGGTTCAAAGTCAAGCCTGTCTCCTTTCTTACGCACAGTGAAAATCGCGCACTAGTTGTGTGGTGCTACACAAATTCAAATCAACATGGCAATGTAGTCTTTAGTGTCAAGAGAAGTTCAGTCCACATGTTTACATGTCATTGTTTCATCAAACATGAAAAGTTGTATGTAGTGATAAAGCCACAAATTTATTTTATTGTTATAATCTGATTTATGTTTACGCCACACGAACTTTGTCAAGTTGTAGTGAATGCGTAAAAGACAGCAAGTTAAAGTCTTTCCAACTCGAAATGAAGTATATTAAAAAAAAACGTCTTTCATATTAATTCATGGTTCGTTTACCTTTATTTTAGCGCAAGCTAAATCAAAACATTATTTATTTTAATATCTATGAATTTATTGCTTGTGTTTAAAAAAAACACATGGGAAAAGGACCTTGAAAAAATAAATCGCAATCACAGTTGTGAGGAAAAACTAGATTTGTCAAAATTGTTCAGCCCTCCTAGTTTGCACCTTCTTCGCACACCAAGCAGCCAAAACAGAAGGGCTTGACTGATGTACGTCCACACCTTACTTTTTATTATTTTGGAACACAATCTTGTTTTTATCGCAATGGATTTTCCTTCAATTCCCGTCAGATTGTTGCCAAAATCAACTGGCAGCAGGCTCTTAAACCGCGCTCGACACTGATAATCCCACTCAAGGCGGCAGCATTCCATCTCCTCCCCTTTCATCACTTATTTGCCTCGTCTAAATCTGCTTATTGGCACCTTCGGCGTCAGCGCAGGAATGTATTGGAGGGAGAAAAGAGGGCGTCGGAAATTCTACGGCTTGCTAAAAGCCGCATTCGGGCCGTACGTCACACAGCTCGACTCACTTCACAACAAGCAGCAGTTTGGCAGAGATAAGGAACATTTCTTCATAAAAGAGGCATCAAGCTATTTATTATTAATGCCAACAAAATACTCAAAGGCGGGAGTCACCAACTCCGCTAATCGAGGGCCGGCATCCTGCATGTTTGAGTTGTTGGAGGTACTGAACATTGTCATTATCATTGTCCTACACGCTTTCACCGAACCCTTCTTTATTCGGAATGAAATGTGATTTTTTATTTTTTTTTTATTTTTTTTTAATCAAATTGAAGACATAGGGTTTACTGGTGAACTCCATTGCAGCTTAAAGAAAGCTACAGCAAGTTGTGCTGGACTCAAATTTATTGCTCATCTTGCCATTGCTAATCATGCAGTTAGGACTCTGACTTTCATCACTCACCTCAACTCTATATTTAAAGAAAGACTAACAACTGCCTCTTCCTGAGTTTTGACCATTTCCATGTATGTGTACAGTATATCTGTATTATACTGCCCCAGGTGGCCAAGATGTGCATAAAGGGAGTGCCATTATGTCCATTGAAGTGAAATAGAAAATATCAAGTCAAGTCATCTTTATCTACTTATTAAATATATAACTATCCATCCATCCATCCATCCATCCATTTTCCTGACCGCTTATTACTCACAAGAGTCGCGGGGAAAATAAATATAAAAAAAATAAATACTAAATATTTAATACAAATAAATGAATAAAAATACATTCACAGCAACATTTGTAATGTTTGTTTTTTGTAAAAATTGGGGATCTTGTATTTTGCATCTAGAAAAGAACAACCAAGTTGAATAATTAGTCCACTGGAGTACATTAGTGTAAAAATGGAGTCCTACTGTTCACATTTTTTCTTGCACCTGGATCTTATTTTCCACTTGTGTCTCCAATATTCTTATTCATTTTGAATAAAATATTGTGTAACCCTGTTGTTCTGCCCTCCCCACTCTCCTTTTCCTGACCTGCGTCTCTTCTCCTGACCCTGTGGTGTGCCGGGATACCTGCAGCATTTCTGGGCAAGTATTCTCCTCCTGACTTCCATCCCGTTTCTTCTTTTTTCTTTTTTAATTTCACCACTTTTTCCGGTGATTAATATTAAGAGTGTGTAGCGAGGGCGGCGTCTGCTTGGCTTCGCATGCGAGCGCTGCCCACACAGAGTGCGTGCGTGTCTTTAAACGCCCCCACCCCACCTGCTCCGCTGACCCTCTGATGTGGTTTTGGCGCTAGAAGCAGCACAAGAGAACAGGATGTTTGCGTTAGTCAAAGGTGAAGCCGGAGAGGAGAAACTTTCTCCCCCAGTCACCTTTAATTACGTTAAATGTCTTTTATGGATACTTTAGGGAGACAATTACATGAAAATGTTACAAGGTTTTTGGTTTAACAGGGACAATCGAGTTCATGACAAAGCATCCAAAATGCTAGAAAAATAATGAAATGAAATATAAAAGGCAATCGTAGTACTATTTCTTAGTCTTGTTCAAACTTGATGAATTTGAGAATTTCCTGTTGAAAACGATTGGCCAGACACCAATGCGGCAGTAACCAGCAAATTTCAAATTGTCAGATGAATGTGTTTAATATTTGTTACATTTGCTGATTATGTAAAACTATAAGGTGGAGCAGACAGGTTTTTTGCCTCACGATTGCAGACTTGCCATGAAACAAGCTCAGTCAAGTGCCAAACGTCTCTTCAAAACGGATTACCAATCTGCATTTTAATCAAAAGCCGTTATTGTTTAATGTCAGGCTGCTAATTTATGTGTTTGGTTCATAAATGTGCAAATCTGACTCTGTTGGTGCCTCGCCAGCCATGAATTTATCTGGAACATAAACAGGCCTTTCCAAAATCGATGAGACGAAGGGTCCAAAATTTTGAACCACGAAAAAAAAAAAGGTTCAGGGGAAGAAGAAGTTTCAAGGGCAGTTTAGGGGCCTAGCCCAAGCGCTAAATTGACTGAAAGTGTTGTCCCAAATCTTTTATGTTGGGAATTGTTTCTGAATGTAGTGCAACAATGCGTGACCATCAATAGGCCTTCTCAAAAGTGATCCCACAAAGCTCCCAAAATGAAAAAAATGAAGGTTCAAGTCCAAATTAGAGGCCCAGCTCCACTACTAATGGATTAAAAGCCATTCCGCAGTACTTTCTTGTTCTGATTTTGTCGTGAATGCTACAAATGAACCTTCAAGGGCAAATAAGTGGCCTCGCCCACAACCTAATTCAACTCATGCCTCGATCTACATCCGCGGTAGATGTGAAGACCGTCGCCGTCAGACAAATGTGTTCGGTCGTCCCTCGTCATCAATCGATTGTGGTGACGAACGATTGAGCGTGGAAGCAAAAGCACATGGCTGCAATTACTCGCCGATGACCAGCGAGGGCAAAAGATTGGCCGCTGTCGTCATGAGAACGCCACATGCGCTTGATTCCGTGTTGCGCTCGCCACAAAATGCTTAAAGATCTCCACCCTTGTTTTTTGTTGTTGTTTTTTGACGCTTTTGCAATATTTCTATTCAGGACTGGCTCTGTGAATAAAATATTGTGACCTTTGACCCCGCTGTGATTTCACCCATTTCCTTTTCTCTTCCCTCTCGGTTCTCCTCACTTCCACTGCAGGGAAAGATGGCAAGTACAGTATCTGTATTTATTTATGTCTGACTTTTTTGTTGGGCCCAGTTTGAAGACGCCCATTTATGTCCATTCATCATTGTGTAAATGATGAAGAGCCACGTTTGCCCTTCCACATTTCTCAACCGATATAAACATCAAAAGATTTACACACTTCTGGACATCGAGGGTATTACTTGCATTACTTACATTACCCCCACACCACCGTCCTACCCAAAAACAACAACAACAAAAATTCACATGAATGAGATCTTTCCATTCCAAATTGAGATAAGTAAAGTATTTTCCACAGTATACAAGAATTGCCACATTCACAAAATTCCACACTTTTCACAGTAAATGTCAGTTTTTCTACACAAAACCTTCTTGAACAATTCAACAACATTGGAATATTCAACATCCAACATATCTTGGGAACATTTATGACCTTCCCAAATGAGGAGAGATTTTTCATATTTACATCCTCCTTTCACATTTTTTTCATGGTAAAATTCCCAATTTTCAGCAAGATTTTAGATTTTTACCTTCTCATTTCTCATTTCTTGACTGATTAGTACCATTCCAACTCCAAAAATGTTAGCTTATTCAGGACATCTTATAGGAACTTATGAAATTAAGTGGAATTCCCCCCAAAAATCCAAATGACCACATTTCACATTTTAACCTCCTCCTTGCACATTTCTGGACTGATTGAAGCATTTCTACATACTGTATATGGAATTGGGCTTTGAGCAACATTCTCCAAATGGCCATTTTAACAGTAGAAGTCTAACGTCAACAATTCCATGCATCAGCTCTTCAGCATTCACACTGCAATTTCTCCAGAAATTGCATTCCTAATTTGCCAAACTTTTTTTTTAACCTAATTAATTTCATTTTAATGGGCATATATTATTAACATACTTTTGCTGAGCGTTCAAAAGGCCAACACGACTTGTTCCAAAATCCTGCCTCCTTTGTAATATTTCCCACGTTTCACCAGTTTCTGAGAGCCTGCTGGCAGACAAGTTTGACGAATACGGCTACACGTTCATCGCGCCGAGGTAAGACGGAGCGAATTTCATTTTTTAATTGACATGACATTTATTTCTCCGCCGTCTCGGGTTTCCGTCTGGTTAATGACCTTGCCGGTGATTCGCAGGGTGTACTGCAAGGACCTGAAGCCGCCCGACAAGGACCAAAGCAACACGGAGTTCCTCATGGAGTTCAACAACTACATCGACACCAAGACGCCAAACAATCCGATGTGTGAGTGCCGACAGTTGGCCGCGAGCTGACGTGCGCCATCAATAACGTCGTGTCCCCGGTGGCCAGAGAAAAATAAGCGCAAAACGTGCTGATTCCGCTCTGTTCCCACCACCGACTGTTGTACAAGTATGCTGGATGGGCAATAGTATTGGGACGCACAGAGTTGGTCCCCTTTCTGTTTGTGGAAAAATGTTTTTTGATTGTTTTTTTGTTTGTTTGTTTTTTTTACCACTACTCTGATGCAATAGGACACATTTCACTCCAATTATGATACAATACAATTACTCTAATTATGATCTAATTCAGTAAGATTTCACGCCAATAACAATGCAATTCAATTTACTCAAGTTGTTACAAGACTATATGATTTATTTTAATTAAGATCAAATGACCTCCCCTTATGATAACATATATTGTAATTACAATATTATTTACTCCAATTTCAGCATGATGTGATTTACACCAGGGGTTGGTGTCCAAATTTTTCATTTGAGGGCCACATACAGAAAATCAGAAGGACGCAAGGGCCACATAATGTTGTGAAGAGAAATTGTGTTTAGTCCTAAAAGATTTGTGCTTTTGCATATTTATAAAAATGCTACAGTATATAAACCAATTTATTTGTAATATGACAGTAGGGTTATTATAGTTTTGGAATTTTTCATTTGAGTAAGTTTTTATTAGTTTTCAGGGTGGTTCTGTTAGTTTTTATTAGTTTAGTTCTTTAAAAAAATGCTTAGTGTTAGTTTAGTTTGTTAGTTTCAGTATTAGAATTTTTTTTTTTTTAAATGTGTTACTTGTGCGCGATATTTCAAAAACACCATGTGCGCAACGTCATCTGAAGGTGCTTTTCTGTTGGCTGCTGCTAGATGACGTCACTTCTGTGTGACATACTTTCAAACGTCATTATTCCGGTTTATATCAAAAATAAATCTACTAAAAATCATCTTTAAAATCATCCCCAAAGGCTCCTGCATTAAATTAATTACCAAAGATTAAAACGAAGGACATGTTTGCAATAATTATAGTTTCAGTTAGTTTTGTAAACATAAAATGTAGTTTCAGTTAGTTTTCGTTTTTTAAAAAGCATTTTGGTTTTTATTTTATTTCAGTAACAATATTGTTTTTTTAATTTTAGTTTGTTTTTTCATTAATTCTAGTTAACTAAAATAACCTTTAATGGCACCTGTTTTTCGATACCCTCCCTTCTTACTTTGACCATCATTTGTTTATTTTATTTGAACTGAGTCAAATGCCATTTTTAGCATATGTCAGGGACGTCGGGCCGCAAATGGCCCCCGGGCTGTAGTTTTTTTTTTTTGTTTTTTTTTTTTTTTTCAGCTCAGAATTGTTCATTCGGTAGTCTTACCGATTCAATGTCTTATCATCATTGCTCTTTTTTTTATTTTTTTTATTTTTATTTTTTGTGTGTGTGTGTGTGTGTGTGTGTGTGCGTGTGTGTGCGTGCGTTTGCATGCGTTTGCGTGTGTGCGTTTGCGTGTGTGCGTTTGCATGTGTGCGTTTGCGTGCGTGTGTGCGCGTGCGTGCGCGTGCATGTGCGTGCAAATACGTATAAATTTATACTCATTAATTCACCTAAAACCTTATAAATATCCCATTACCCTTCGCCTTAACCAGGTACTTCAGAATCTTGCCAGAGTCGTGAGGTTCAAATGGTCAGGAGACCAGAGAAAAGGTCAGGAAAAAATAAAGAGAAAAGAAAGATAAATCAAAGTGAAATCCAGCACCGACCAAACACTTCCTGCCTTCCCCATGGTTACAAAATCAAAGTGTTACGCCAACCCCCGGAAGCCTCTAAATTCCAGCAAATTAGCGAGATCTCAAGAGACCAGAGGAAAAACTAAAGAGAGGAAGGAGGGAAGGATCGATGAGGTAGAGTGAGATCCATAGAAGCCAGTACATCCAATCCATCAAAGTGAAATCCAGCACCAACCAAACCCCTCCTGCGTGGTTACAAAACCAGAGTCTTATGCCAACCCCAGAAACCTCATACTTCCAATAAACTGAGATCTCAAGTGACCAGAGGAAAAACTAAAGAGAGGAAGGAGGGAAGGATAGATAAAGCAAAGTGAGATCCACAGACACCAGCACCCACTGATTCAAGGGGCTGTGGGAGGGAGAGGCTACTTCTGTTGAGTTTCAGTAGATGCTGGTGCGACGGATCTGGCATGCATAAGGACCACCACCAAAGAAAGAAGCCGTCAACCGCGGTCCAGCAAAGCGAGCACCGCCCCCCCCGGAATCCCCAGGCCGCGGCAGCACCAAGGCCACCCCCAAGCCACCCGAGCGGACACCGGTCGGCGAGCCGACCCAGACGCCCGGAACACCCCCGCCCCAGCCCCGGCCCACACCCCCGAGCCCAAGGCCGCAGAACGAGGCCCGGCGGGCCCCCACAGCGCCCCACCGGTCCCCAGCCCCCATCCCCCCACGACCCCCCCGCACCCCACCCAAACCCGCGAAAGGGCGGCTGCAGGGCAGGAGGGGGGGGCGACAAGGGAAAAGGGACCGGGAGGCAGAGGAGGATGGGCGGGGGGAAGCGAGGAGGGAGAGGCGACGGGGGGGAGGAAGGGGGAGGGGAGAGGGAACCACGGGGCACACCAGAGGCCCACCCGCCCCGAACCGCGCCGCCGGGCACGGAGCAGCGAACCGCGCCGGGACGGCACCGCCCCGGGCACCAGGGAAAGCACCCCAACACCGCACCCCACAGGGAGCGGCCAAGACGCAACCACTACCGAGCAGACAACGGGGGGGGTGGGCAGAGCCACCCCCGCCCGACCACGGGGGACGGCGTCAAGAAAATTGACTAATTAGCATGCAGTAACACCAAGTGTTGATGCTTAGTGCCCACTAGAAATAAATCTTAAGGAGTTAGTGAGTAAAGTGTCGTATAGTGTGGTATGCTCGAGCCCACTAGCAGCAACTAGGTTCCTGACTATATAAAAATAAAAACAATCAGATACCAAATACCAAATACAGAAGCAGCGAAAACAGAAGTTGTAACGATGTGGTGGCTCTCAGCTCTCCCCGGGCTGTAGTTTGGACTCCACTAATTTACACCATTCACCGCTCAATGCAACAAGATTTTCTGTAGTTATGATACAGTGTGATGTACTTCAATTACAATGCCAGTTATTTCAATTGGGATGCCATTTAATCCACTCATGATCCATCCATCCATTTTCTTGACCGCTTATTCCTCACAAGGGTCGCGGGGGTTGCTGACGCCTATCTCAGCTGGCTCTGGGCAGTAGGCAGGGGACACCCTGGACTGGTTGCCAGCCAATCGCAGGGCACACAGAGACGAACAACCATCCATACGCACAAGCACACCTAGGGACAATTTGGAGCGCCCAATTAACCTGCCAAGCATGTCTTTGGAATGTGGGAGGAGACCGGAGTACCCGGAGAAGACCCACGCGGGCACGGGGAGAACATGCAAACTCCACCCAGGAAAGCCGGAGCCTGGACTCGAACCGGAGTCCTCAGAACTGGGAGGCGGACGTGCTAACCACTCGATCACCTAATCCACTAATGATATAATATAATTTACTCTCATTATGACATGATAAAATTTAGTCCAATTATGATCTATGCTTTACTCTATTAACAATAGCATTTATTCTAATTACGGTATGACTTCATGATACAATTTGACATGTTTCACTCAAACAACAAGTTGTGATGTGATTTCCATCAAATATGATGATTGTGATACATTTAACTGCAACTTGTAACATCAAGAGTCTTGTCCACTCACTTATAGTGTCGTTTGACTTCCAAATATGTCCAGGTGAGACATCTGGTTGAAGCAGCACCACCTCCCTCATGTTGCCCATTTGACGCTAACTCCAAAAGTCCAACCATCACACGCCTGAGCGCACATGTGTGAAGCGCGTCGTCTTAGATGTGAGGCGCGCACACACGCTTCACCTCTATGGCCGCCCGACGCGCTCCAATTACTGTGTGTTTTGTGACAAAGAGCAGGACGCGCCAGGCCGAGAGCACGAGCCTTGGCTGTAAAAGCCCAATCAGGGCCCAGCGGGACATCTGACCGACGCATTAATGAGCGCTGGCGTCCGCGTCGCCTTGTTTGTCGGCGTTGTCGCAGCTCGGCCCTCCAAACACGCCGCCAATAAAACATCTCACTCCATTAAGTGATTACTTTCACCGTTATTAGCTGCGAGTTTAACAGGGGGGTACGTGGTGTGTGTTGGCCGCTCTGCCTGGTTAAGCCACCGCAGTGGCGAAAAAGTCCGAGTACATTAGGAATTCCTGGGCTGCCTTCAATAAAGGCCCCGTAATGAAAACCACCTCGGGCGAAGGGGTGGCGGAGGACCTCGGAATAAAGTGTTCGAGCAGCTGTTCTGTGATGTGTGCTGCGTTTCGAAGTGGCGGGGGTCTATCAGTGAGCCCCCATGTTAACGGACTGGAGCAGAAGCTTCAAAGCGGCTTAGAAAGCCGGGGGGGGAAATGCAGCCTTTATCGCCTGTTGTGTTTGTCATGCGGTCTTGTCGGAGGTCTTGGCAAATAGTTTGTTAGCCGGAGCGAGCGGCCGCCCGCAGCTTGGCAGCCTCCTCGCTCGCTCTTGAGACGACATGTTTCACCGCTATCCCCTTTCAACAGACGTTTTGTGAAATTAATACTCCACGGCTCCTTTATTTGTTGATGTTTAACAACCCGGAACTTTTTACATCCACAAAATGTAAACCGTATCACTGTTTTTGGCTTATTCATCGACTAAGTCATCTGCTAATCAGAAGTGCTTTAAGCGAAAGTCACTGTGTAAATATAAAAATGAGTCCCACATTTTTCCCTGTCCCTTCTCACATCACATATACTCGCATTTATTTTTCTTTCTGGTTTTATTTTATTGCTTTTCCATCATTTTTTTCCCGCACATCATATTTCATTCCATGTTGGGTATCGGTATACGGCATGCATTTATTTAACACATTCCTGCAGATAGCTGTTACGTTTTGGGCCATTTAGGTTCCCAAACCCAAAACTACAACATTTTGCCCCACCGTCCCCACAAAGATGGACAATTGTGTATGACAAATTTTGGATCTGTCAGCAGACAGGCGCAAATGGCTCGGGCAGATGTGGCTGATGCTGTTTTTGCTCTTTAGGTAACGTGGAGCTGGTGAACCGATTGCTCCTGGACGCTGGCATCACTTCAGATCTCATCAAGATCTGGAAGGAGAATAAGTTGCAGTGAGTGCAGAAAGAAAAAAATCATACTGTCATTTCATCACCGAAGAACGCGTGTGCAACTTTGTGTTTTAGGCCCGGAGTCACTGCTAGATTTATTGCCACCGATGGAGGGATTACCCGAGTCTACCCAAAAAGGTAGTTTGATTTCGGGTTTAAAACTTGGGAAAATATTGACAGAAAAATACTCGGCCATCCTACATAACATGTCAAGAGATGTAGGTGGTGCATAATGACTTTTTCCAACATTTATCCGTCAATTGTCCATCATCCACATCTTGGAATCAGTGAATCCCCAGTTCGCTGGCCCTTACATCGCTTATCTCCTGACTTTCCGCGATCAGATTGGATGTAGATCCCTGCTGTTCTCATCCATTTTCCACTTGCATGCAGTTTTTGACCTTGACTTGTTTCTTCCAATGCACATTCCCAAGGGCGACCCTTTGAATCCAAAACAAATTGAGAGAATCCGGTCTGCGTAACTGCTTACTTTTTGTCGCGTAATTGCATCAGCGATGGTGCTCAATGAAAACCATAGTGGCTCTATAACAGATCCCTGGGGTATGCCCAAAGAGAAGGGAGTCAACAAATATATTTTGGGATTTACTGTAATTGGAAACCTGATAAGTACATGTGGGTAACGTTTAACAACCAGATAGATGAATGACTTGATTGAGGTTAAATTTGTCGATTCACACACACTGCAGCGCAGGCCTGAACTGGAGGGAGGAGGCGGAGACGTACGAATCGAGTTTCTATAAGCGAAGTTTGGACAACGATCTGTACATCTTCACGCCAACGCCGTATCTCAACGACAACAGTGAGTACACATGACGCTGTTTCGCAAGCGCTGGCTGTAAATGCTCCATGCAGGTGTACCTAATGAATTGTCCAATGCTTTTGTGCCTTTTTGTCCCCACTGGCAGTGAGCGACGACTCGGTCCTCGTGAGCAGAGCCGTCAACCTCAAGATCGACAACAAGCTCCTCAAGCCGGCGGGTAAGAACACGCCAAAAATA
The DNA here is from genome assembly GCF_051991245.1 of Festucalex cinctus. Lineage (NCBI taxonomy): Eukaryota > Metazoa > Chordata > Actinopteri > Syngnathiformes > Syngnathidae > Festucalex > Festucalex cinctus. The sequence goes on from NC_135426.1 coordinate 10,618,333, forward strand.
AACTAAAACGCCAATTTGTCAGGATCTGTGTCAACACACTCACACTTGAGACGCTTATTTTGAAGCCGACTTGTCACCTGCTGCTTGACACAGGCGCCCGTCACACACTTTGTCTACTTCCTGTGACACGCGCACACAAACCACACATCAACCTGTCCGCTCCCTCTGTGATCCTCGGCCAAGTTTTCCGCGTTCTCGCTCTCCCCGGTTCAGGGAGTAAAGTTGACGCCAGGGTCCGACATGATGGAGGATGTCTGGGTGTTTTTTTGATCCCCAGTGGTCGGCGTCAAGTTGGACGTCAGCGCCTGGATGGCGAGCTTCGTCAACACAACGCTGAGGACCAACGTGAGTTACATCTGCGAAACAAAGATGTCAAAATGTGAGTCTAAAGTCTTTTTCTGTGGCAGTGCACGGATGAGATCTGCGGCTGCCAACGGAATGATAGGGTGAGATTTGATTTCAGTTCTTTTTATTTCTTTTTTTTATCATCATGGCTTCAAGTTTAGTGTTCCATCTCTGTGTGATTCCAGTATGTCGACTGCATCATTCTGGATGACGGCGGCTTCCTGGTCATGTCCAATCGGGACGAATACGTCAATCAGGTCTGCTATTGCTTTAGCGTGTCGAAAAAGTTGTGTTTTTACATGTAAAACTAAATATAACACTGTCGGACTATTAGAAACACTGAAATTAACATATATTTTTGGAAAACAAGTAAAAGTACAATTATTAGTAAGCGCATTGTTGTTTTTATGGAACAGTAAGTTCAAATTGACGTGAGCCATTAATTCTCAAAATGTGGTGTGGGTACACAGACTTCATATATGAATGGACTAATGCACCATTAGTGGGTAAGTGGGAAGTCGGACTTTTCTGACTTCAAACCAGGAAGTGTGTACGGGAACCCCCCCTTGAACTCAGAAATCCCACTTGCGAAGTCAGGAAAAAAAAAAGTACCCCGACTTCACCGACCGACTACAACGTGATGTCACTCTACAATGGCAACCGCGTTGGAAACACAGACCGTGCATGGTTAAACACAATTTACTCGAGTATAAAACAATCTATGTGACAGTATGCCGCTATCTCCCTGCATTAAATTATACGGTGAACAACTGAACTGTATGGTATGCTTATGAAATAATATAAATACAATAAATGAAGCAAAATTGCGAGAAGGCAAGTTTGGAGGTCAAAATGTGTTTTGAGGACCAAAATAAAAAAAAAAACAGTTTATCACTATCCACCATTTGGTTGTTTACTTTCACCTCGAAAACTTTCAGGCTGGAACTGGAAAAAGCCAACAGAGATAACATTTGACTTCTGACCATCCTCGAATGCACCATAACAATGCTGCTTACTCGCCATCAGGAAAAGTGAAGCCACCGGCGGCTATCTTACATTGCCACTCACTAAGCCCACCTAATTTTTTTACGTTTCTGTCTCTACGGCAAAAATGCCACCTTGTGTGCGGTTGTATCAGTAAGTCTGCGAGAAGCGCTACATGCACATTTCATCGCTAACAATATGAATATTAATGTTCTCTTCTAAGGTATATCATCTAGTGCTACTCAAATTTTCGTCTGCATCATGCTGTCACAACCATCAACAATCAAATGAAAGCAAAGCCCAATCAGGACCAAATTTGCTACCAAATGTAAACCTAATCTCTCTGTGAGTCACATTTCACAATACTGAAATGATATACAATGGTCAATGCAAACAGTGAAGTTTGTTATTTCCAAATTGGGCCAAGTTGATCAACCATTATTATTAACCTTAGCCAGACATGTGTTCAGTTGCTATTTCTCTTTATGACTGATTGCTGAAAAAAGACATGTGACATCGGAGCCATCAAGATGCTAATGAAGATTAAAAAAAAATTGCAAATAAACAAACGAAAAACCAAAGCACAATTTGCCTAATTTGTTGACATGCAAAAGCACACTCGGCTCCAAGTGGGCTTTTGTTAAACCGCTAAAAGGTGAGCCGGGCCCCCTACTGCGGTTTGCCTAAATGTTTTTTCATGTGCTGGCTAATCAGCGCCGGTCGTGCGCTGGATAAATCAAGCGGCCTCTGAAGTTTGGCAGCGGCACTAAAAGTTGAGGTCTCGTGTGTGCCCCTCCGTCATATATCCAGCGGGGAACGTCTAGTGGACTTTCCTCCGCCTCTTTATGCGTGACCAGCTCCCTTTCTTTTTTTACACGGGGAGTCCTCGGGGAGTCTGCAGGCCAACAGGGCGGCGACTGTTCATTCATTGGAAGTGTTGCACACGTGCGGGCTTGACCCGAGGCCGGCTTAGGCAACGATAACGTTTAGGGGTCACGTTAACGGGATTACAACAAAGTCCATCAGGCATTTGCTCTTCAGGTGGCACTATAGCACCTAGCTTAACCTTTGCAGCCGATCAGACACTAGAAGAAAGTCACTTCTGAGCAAGAGAACAATGTTGCAAATTTTTCCCTTTTATTTTGTCCTCGTAAAATTGCAAGTTCACCATTGTACCGTTTCACTTTTCATTCTCATAATATTCAAATTTTTTTTCATAACATTGTATAATTTACGTTATTTATTTATACATGTATTTTTTTATTGTTTTTAGTGCATGCATGTGGCACAACATGTGGCCCCAAGCAAGACTGTTTGAGGCAAGAAAAAGCTAGAAGAAAAGAAAGACACTTTCAGAAATGGAAGAACAAAATGAAACGGGTGGATTTTTTTTTTTTTTTTTTTTTTTTTTTTAATCAGCAAATGTTTTTTCCATAAAATCACAAGTTTCTCAGTATAAAATTGCACCATTTTTCATATCTTGTTCTCATTTTTAAAAGGTTTATTTTTATTCAGCTTATATTATCCCCCCCCCACTCACACAATTACAAAATAATTTGAAACATTTCTTGTAAAACTTATTTATTTTGTAGAATGCGTTTTTAGTTTTAAACATTTTTTACTTTTCCCATCATAATTTCACATTGCCAACCAATTGGAAACAAGAACAAAGTAATTTCCTGAAAGGGCAAGAAAGCTGTGATTTAAAAAAATAAAAACAATTCTCCATTTTTTTTATTTCTCCATACTTCACATATTTAGCCCATTATAGCAATGAAAAAATAATATCTTGTCTCTAATTAATTTGATACTTTCATTATTTTTCATGTACAATTAGTATCCTGAAAACACATTTTGCAACTTGCTGTCAACTGTAAATGACATCACAGGGGCTCAGGTAACCAATCACAGCTCACCTGTTTTCTAGGTTTGGTCATGTGACATTCACAAGCTGAGCCGTGATTGGTTACCTGAGCCCTTGTGATGTCATTTAGGCAAAATATTAATGTTTGACTGCCAAAAATGGTTAAATAAGTAAAATATCCCTTTAATTGTAATGCATTTTGTTAAACTTCTGACTGTGATTTTTTTTTTTTTTTTTTTTACCCATTTTTTTTTCCATATAATGCATTTTTGACTGCTGGAAAATCTGGAAATATAAACACACAATATATTTATAAAGAATAGTTTTAGCTGACAAAAAAACAAAAAAAACACAAAAAAAAAACACCTGTAGATTTTATTTAATTGTATAGAATTTTGTTAAACTTCAGCTGCCAATCACGTGTCAAGGCAAAAACCAATCAGAAGCCTGGGGAGATTCAAGTCAAAAGGCTTGACCCAAAAAAAAAAAAAAAAAAAAAAAAAAAAAAAAAAGCCAAATGTTGTAATATTAATGTGATGTGGTCCTCATTTAGATCGGTCGCTTTTTCGGAATGGTGGACCCCGTCCTGATGGTCAACCTGGTCAACTCTACGCTTTTCACCTCCAAGAAGTCCTTCGACTACCAATCACTGTGCGATCCCGTCAAGGAAACCAAGGCGGCGGCGGGCCTGCGATCTGTTTATGTGGTGAGTCACAAAAGCCAACATGCACACACACACTCGTATGTTAACACATTGTGATACATGCACTGATTTCCCGACATGCTACACAGTCTTTGCAACAGATAAAGCAGACGTACCTACTTGCTTGTTCACACATACACACACGCACATGAAAACGCCAGGGAGCCATAAATCGACAGAGTGCAGATGAGAAGGGAAGCAGAGGTCCGGCGAAAGCATCCGAGTGGGAGTTGTCCTAACGCTAACAGGATTAGGTGGTCTCGCATGCTCGGCCGACACGCCAAGCGGCAAGCGCTGGTTTTCATCACGCTGCCATTTTTTTTCAAAACGTTGAACTTGGGAATTCGTCCGATTCCCCCCTCGGAAACGTGCTCGTGTAAAAAGAAAACACCCACTGGGGAAGCTTCGGCTGGATGTGACATCACAGCAAAAATATCAATCCTTCACTATCATACAAACGTGCCCTTTTCTTACAAATGCTTTCATGACTTCAACTCATGATTTTGTTTTCCCCATTACGCTCAAATTTATTCTTCTGACATTATGATTTTTTTTTTTTCCCATATATTGTTTTTGTAACATGACTTTTTTTCCTTTTGTCTTTTTCTTTGACTTCTACTTTTGGACTTGTCATGACTTTATTCTCTCTCTTTTTAACTTTTTAGCAAAGATTTTTGTTCCAGTTTTTTTTTGTTTGATTCCCAACATAATTCATTATTTATGAAATCACAACATTATTAAAAATATTAGTTTTATAACCTCACAACGTTTTCATGAAATTAAGTTTTTTTAAGTTGAAATATTGCTTTACTTTTTTGTAAGATTTTTTTCTTAGGTCAATTAACAACTTTAATGTAAAAAAAATGTGCTGTTTTTCCACAATGACAAATTCCATTTATGCGAAAAGTAGTAAGTAGTTATTTTTTTATATAAATGACAATTTTTAGGGTGAAATTTTATTTCTTTACATCATTTTTTTTTGTTTGTTTATCTGTTTGTTTGTTTTTTGTAACTTGACACATTTTTTGTGAAATAAAAAATCTGAAGTAAAATTATTTTTTATCAACATTTGGATATTTTTAAGTGAAATTACAGCTTTAACGTAAAGCTACCTTTTTTTATGTAAAAAAAATATTACTTTGTTTTGTTCATAACATGCTGATTTTTTTTTTTATCTTTTTACGAAAATTGATTTTTAAGGTGAAAAATAAAAATATAACTTGAAATTCTAACTTTTTCAGCGAGAAAATATATATATATATTTTTTTTTGTTAAATGACATCTTTTATTAACATAAAAAAAAATTATTTTCATAACATAACAGGTTTGCACTAGCGTTAATTGCCATTCGAAACATAAAAGAACAAGCCCATGCACAATTCTGTGAATATTTTTTTGTTAAACTTCAACCTTTTATGTCACATTTACATAAAAAATAACAAGTGCCTGTTTAAGTTACTAGAAGTCTGAAGTGGTCAGTCCAGTATGCTGTAATAAAACGAATCGTAGCGTTGGCGTATCGTCCGCATGATCAAAGTCAACACGTTGGCTTGGCGTGTGACTCAACATGTCTGAAAGCTACGTGACTGATTGGCCACAACGAGGTCCTTGCATGCTAGCTGTAATCCAAACAACATGGTCAACAGGCCTGTGATTCAAACCTCATGTTGTTGCTTTTTGCTATCTTGTTTCTTTTATGGATGAACGTTTGCTCCTCCCAGCCCTCCATCGCTGATATTTTGAACGTAGGCTGGTGGGCCACTGCTGCAGCCTGGTGAGTCCTTTTATGTGGCCCGCGCCATTAGTTTGAAGAACACATTCTTGAGGGAATTATACAGATATTAAAGGGCACACATACTTGAATCCTAATAGAAAACAGGCTGTGGCCTCCTTTTTTTTTTTGATGGAGTTAACAGCTTGTTTTACATGAAGCAGTAAGTGCACCGTGTATGTTTGCTTTCATTGATGTATATCAAAGTGTTGGAGTACTGGAAACAAAAATTCAAACTGGGTTTGAAAAATTACAGAAATGTTCTCGGACTGTTATGATGTTTCTCTCATAATAATAAAAATAAAAAAATCGCATTTTTGTATACTAGAAATTTATTGTAAAATTGCACCTTTTTCTTTGCAAAATTACACAATAACAAAAACATTTTTGTAAGAATATGTAATTGCCTATATCTATTTTTTATACAGTAAAATGAGCTAATTTACTATTTTCATAACTAAAAAGTTTTTAGTAAAACTTCAAAATTCATTTGTGTAGTTTATGCAATTACTTCGTTTTAATACGATGACATTGTAGCATCCTGACTTTTAGCGTAAAAATGTTTGTTTTAAACAAAAAGATTTTGTGATAATAATTAATTTTCTTCAATTTTTGTTTTAATAAATCAATTTAATTGTTATTTTTTGAACATTCTTTTAGTATAAAAATGTTTGTTTTACTAATTATTTATTGTAGACAGGGCTGGACTGGCCATCTGGTATACTAGGTGGATGCCCGGTGGGCCGACCTCTTTTGGGGCAGACGCAGTGCTTTTTCATGATTATTTTCCTACATTTTACCACAAGAGACTGTTCCACAATTTAGAAGGCCAGTCCATTAATCCATTTCGAATGTAGATAGCAAACATCATCAATAAACATTAATGGCAGAACTACATGTGAGGCAAGACTGGACTGGGCCAGTGGGTCAAAATGCCAGGGCCGTTTTTTTTTTGTTTTTTTTTGTGGCAGTCCAGCCCTGATTGTAGACCTACTTTCTGCTTCAAATTGTTTGTGTGTGTGTGTGTTTTTTTCTTTTTTCGTCAACAATTAAATGTTTGTCCCCCAAAATTCTAACAAAATTCAAACTTTCTTTGTGGCAAATGGCAACTTTTTCTGTGGAAATACCACAACTTTATCTGCTCTCAGGTCAATGATGCAACAGTTGCTGGTCAGCATCACATTCCCGAATTTCCTGGATGCAGGTGAATCTCTTCCCAGTCCACCTTAAATTCATCTCTTGCCTCTCCTACGCTACGGTGTAATATGTGAACTGAAAAATTTGGGCCACAGCCGACATAGAGGAGGAGGACATGTCCGACATGGTGCATAAAGAGGTGTGCATCACAGAGCAAACGCAGTACTACTTTGAGACGGACAACCTCTCCTTCAAAGGAACTGTCGACTGCGAAACATGCTCCAGGTAAGAAATATTCCACCTTAAACGAAGTCGCTTGTAAAAAAAAAAAAAAAAAAATCACATACCATGAAGTTGAAGTCAAGTCACTTGTGTGAGTACCACCATCCCGGCATGTCGCCCCCCCGCTCACCCGTCCCCTTTGCGTGTGCGTGCGCCATTTTAAGGCCCCCTCGTGCCGCCTAATGGAGTGCCCACGCTGCATGCGGTGTGGCGTTCCTGCGCATTGGCCGCACACGTTCCCCCTTTAACGAGCTCCATAAAAAAAGCAGAGAAAATCATTTGTGCACCCCTGACATAGGAATTTTTTTGGGGGGTAGTTGAGTTTTTGTTCCTTTGTGATGGAACCATATTAAAATAGAAACGATTCAGGTTTTCTCGGTACTGTATGATTCAGTACTTCAGATTTTAGTTTGCCCTCATGAGAAATCACTTACTGTTAAAAACAATGTCACTTCCTGTTTTCTTTTTGGCCATAAGACTTGCATCCCCTTTAAGATCTAAAATGTCCTGATATATTTTTTTTTAAGGAAAAGTATAGCTTTTGCCTTTTTTATTTTAATGGTCAAAAATATGACTTTTTTTTTTTTTTTTTTCCCAAAGTAATGTAACTTTTTTTTTCTCCCAATATAACTCCAAATATATTTGGATACAGCTTCAACCGCATTTTTCGGACTGTAGGTTGTGTTTTTGTCGTAGTTTGTCTGGTCTTGCGACTTACATGCAAATTAGATCTCGGACTGGCACCCAAAAGTCAAAGAAAAAGAAAAATGTTTTTCTTTTTAGCTTAAAATGAATTATCTTAACAAGAATCCCACTTCACTTTGCTTCCTATAGGTCAAACCCTGGTCGGTTATCACACCTTTTTGGTGCTGTAATAAATATTTGTTGTGGAGGATGCTGCATGCTAAACTAGCGAGCTAGCATATGTCACACTTTAGTCACCATTAGTACTTTTTCTTCTTCAATGTCTTCTTCTTTGTTTTGGTGGTTGGCAAATACATTTGGTGCACTACCACCTTCTTTAGCATGCAGCATCTGCCTCAATACGTATTGCGTATTCTTTTGAATGACAACTTTTCTTGTGACTTTATTTGCATCCAATTCGGAATGGTTTGCTACCACGGTGTTTGCTGATGTTTCTTCTTGTGTGGTGTTCATTTTCAGACTGTACCACGCTGAGAAACTTCCCAACACCAACCTGGTTTTCATCATTGCTGACGCCAAACACAGCTGCTCATCTTGTGACAATAAGCCGCTTGTACAGGATGAACAGCAGTGTATCCTTCATTACGTCTACTTTTATTAAGTACCGAATGAAACAGGCTTTGGTTGATATTCCTGACCTGGTTCTATTAGCTAACGGCCCTGATCCCTGCGAATTAGCTCAGAATCCTCGCTACAGGAAAGGACCTGCGGTGTGCTTCGATAATAACGAATTTGTAAGTCTTATCGCAATCGGGATGCTTGTTTCCAAACAAACAGCTTGCTTTGTTTGGAGTTTTGTGCTTAAATTGTCTCAGGAACGCCTTCCAGCTTTGTTTGCGCCATTATTGTTTGTTACTTAACACGCTTTCTTATCTTCAGTAACAGTATCACCCCTTTAGCTCATTTGACCACAAATAAAATGCCTACATTGTGTACATAATTAGCGTTTTTTTTTGTTTCTTTTGGCTATTTAGGTAGTTAGCCTCAAAATGCTACATTATTGAATTTGTCATACAATATTTGCTACATATGTGAATTTTACTACTATGTGAAATACGAGTGATCATTAGCATTTCACATAGTTGCAAAATTAGCATTTGTCAATGGCTCTTAATGTTAGTGTTTGTTTCGCGAGCAGTGTAGCCTCGATACTTCAATGTTGTGATAATATTGTCACATATAGTAGTGTTGACCATTCTAGTGTTGTTATTTTTCACCTTGGCATCTTTAATCATTTTAAAAATATATATTTTATTTTTGGTTCACATGTAGCTTAACTTAGACTCTTTCAAAAATCATTAATCTGAACTCTTTTTAGCATTAGCATCTTGCTAGCTAGTATTTGTTGGTTTGCTGAACTGGTACGTGCGTCCCCACAAACTAGCTAAAGTGGTTTCAATTTAGAATGTTTTAATTAGATTTTTTTTTTTTTTCTCAAAATGTTTGCCACTCTTTTTAGCGCTGGCGGTTCAGTTTGCCGCACGTCATGTTAGCATTTTTAGTGCGCTGTGATTTGTGACACTTGCATGTAGCTAAGCCGCAAAACGTTGGTTGCTAACGTCGTTAGTTCTTCAGTGAACACGATTTGTGACGTATCAAATTTTGAAGTATTCTACTAATCCACATTTGCCAAGCAATTTTTTTTCCTGCTTGTGATTTTTGCGGCCGCCGCATTGGACAAAGCTCAGCTTAAACATGTACGATTGAATGTCATACTTTATCATTATTAACCTGCATTGCTTCCCACTAAATCTCATTTTCTTGGGAGAGCTTTGCTGCATGATGTATTCTCTTGTCTTCCGCTGTGTGATTGGCCTGCTGCTTAGGACGAGGCCCTGTGCCGACGTAGCGCTGGCTCCCCGTCGGCGTCCTCGCTGCTCGTGTTACTGCCGCCACTGTTCATGTGCTTTGCCGGGTCAGTCCGTCTTTTCTCGCTGTCATGTTCCACCTCTAATCGTATATCTTTTCCGCTTTTTTCCACTATTTTTTGTTTTATGTCTTGTGTGGCTCCGCACCTGTCACAGTCTCGCTCCTTCTGCCGGCATCTGTTTTCACTTCCCCCTGCCTTCCCCGCTGATGTTTTCCCCATCTTCTTGCCCAGCTTTGAACTACCAGCATGTTTTCCTGTGTATCGTAATCCTCCGATGCCTGCTCTGATACAGCACTTCGGAGCATTGGAACAATTTCCAATGCAATTGTGTCTGGGATCTTCCCAGTGAAAAGAATGCTGCATCTGCCTTCAACAGAATTGTGTTTTGATTGGAATTTGGTAGGAAATTGTATGAAAAGCTACTTTACAAACTTGAGTATTGAAAACATTGCATGCATATAAGCGTATATTAAATGATAACCTTTTTTAAGTGTTGTATGGAAAAGTACAGCATTTTGGATTATTAATGACATTATTGTAACTTTTACATCCTTAAAAATGTTGATGGCTAATTGTTAATGCTACCATTTAATTTGTTTGCCACGCTGGCGTTAGCTTTTTTCAAAGTTTGCATTTTATAGCTACATATTTTGATAGCTCACAACGCACGTGTTAACGCAATGTATTAAAGAGAAATAAAAAAATTATTTATTTATATTACTTTAGAATATTTTTCTTCCTCAAAATGTCCAAGGCTACTGTTGTTACCGCATACTGTTAAATTTGTACCAATTTTTTTTGCCACACTGCCCTTTATTAAAATGGTAATTAGTGTAAGCAATTTTTAGTCAGCACTTTCGTCTGGTTTATGTTCCTAAAGCTAAGCGGAGATACCAAACATTGGCGGCTAATGTGATTAAGTCGTCAAGATTAATCATAACTGTTGTTGTTGTGCGTACTAGTATTTGCTAGCACTGTGATTATTTACATTTCCGTTACATGTATTTGTTACATGACCCACCAATTAGCACGTTTGTAAGATCTTTACCTTAAGAGCCAACTTAACCGACCTAAAAGTACAATTTGATTTAAAAAAAAAATGACATTGACGACAAAAATCATAGCTGAAGTCCGGTCATTATAGTCGTGAGATTTAACTAAGCAACGTCCAAAAGAAGTCAGCTGACTGGCCCAACGGCGCTAAACTACGCTGATGTTGTCCTCCTTGTCGGAACTCCAGGAGGACGACGCTGACTGTGGCGGGGCGTCCGGCTTGAGTCCCTCACTGTGGCTCACCTTGGCCCTTCAGTTGGCGCTTCTTTGGGTTCTGAGCGGCTCCGGGGATCACGCCGTCCCGTCATGACCTGTCCTTGCCCCCGCCACCATCTCTCGACCAGCATGCCTCCGGAACGACCAACGAGATCTGCTTCAAAGTTTCTGACCGAAGAACCCTTGGACGGTCTCCACCAGAAGAGAACTCGGATTGATGGCGCCGTTGTTTTCGGAAGTGGGGCTGCCTTATCGGACTTTGTTGAGGAGCTTGAGCTGTTTAATTCAACACTGCCAGAAGCTAGCAACGGGTTTGCTTTTAATCCAGAGGTCTGCTTGTTGGTTTAAGGCAAGGAAAACTTTTGCCCCCGGTCCGCCTCCGCCAGAGTGCAGATAACATTTATTTTTTATTTTTTTGGTCTGGATTCCGTCCCTCTCCTGCCAGTGTCTCTGGGAATTGTTGATTTTGTGCTCTTCGTCAAAACCGAATCTTCAGCCTCCTTCCGTCTGGACTTGTTGGATCAAAAACTGCCATGCGTGCGCGTCAACCAATCAGGACGAACGTGACGAAAAACTCTCTCTAGTGCCATGTATGTGATTCCGATGCTAGCCTGTTTATTGGACTATCTATTGGAGGTTTGAGACCACTATCTGCACTTTGTGTCTACAGCTACTGAAGTCCTACTTACTGTCCTTTCTTTGCTTACTTACATTGTTGCAGAACTAACAACAAATCGGATGCAAATGGAGCATTTTATTAATTACGGTAGCTCTGGGCTCAAAGTCAGATTTTGTAGTGTTCGACTGCGTTACATGCATACTCTGTGCTTTTATTGTCCCGTGGCGACCTCCAACCGATGATTTGGGAGATCAAGCCTCAAAGTGTGTTTTGACGCTAACTCTTCCACTTTCACACTTGGTGGTTTTCGCGCTATTTCTCCTGCTTCCAGGTAGAAAAACGCTGCCATCACGCTAGCAAGTGTTGCACTTTATAATTCAGCCATAACATCGTGCTCGTACTGGAACTAACCTCGTGGTTGTCAGTTACTAACAAGGAGAGACAAAAATCAAGTGCCATAACCCGAATTCTCTCGTTTTCTGAATTTATGCAAGTTGACGTCAAGTATCGCACGATGATCAGCTGTTACTGCCTTCGTTTTCCCTTGAGGAGACAGCATCTACCGTCTTGTGCACTGCAATTCATTTGCCGATTTTTACCGCTGACTGCAGCCATGTGGTACCAAAAGTAGGAAGAAAAAACAAACAAACAGGTTTTTAAAGTTAAAGTGCTAAAATCTGATGCTGTCCCCTTGGGAATAATTAAACGTGATATGAAGTGTTTCCGATTCCGTAAAAATTTTACGGGTTGGCGTGTGTTTGTGTTTCCTGTATGTGTGTTGTGTGTTAGCACCGGGCCCACCAAGGCCTGCTTTTTAAGACTATGTCCACATGTACACGGCTATTTTAAAAAATGGTCATTGCAGTCCACATACAACATTTTGCTGTACAGTTAACATAGGCCAAAATAAAAGACTGCATGCCATAACATTTCTGAAGTCAATTTTTCATGACCGAAAACTGTTGCAAACACATTACATTTTTAAAATACCGTTAATCATGTGGAGATAGTCGTAGTCTCCCTTGATTGTGCTTTAAAATGTTATATTTAAGTGGGACTTGTTAAAAAAAAAAAAAATTAAAAAGTTTGTACAAAACCAAAGGTCTGATCAAAACGTTTCTTCATCCATGTGAAAATATTGAGAATAAAATTTGATGGCAACATTCTGCCGCCTTTATGGAGTTCTTTCCCCCCTCAACGGCTCACATGACTATCCTCTTGACGCTCGGCCAATGTCAACAATGACGCCATGTTGCATTTCACTCACAAAACTCTCTATAAATTAACGCCGATGTCTCCTCTGGCTCGTCCATCAAGCTGCAATGGATTCTAATCGGTAGCGACACCCGCTTTGCACGGGACTGCAGCTGCCCCCCCCCAAAAAAAAATTAAAATAGTGTCAATTTACACTTTTATGGCGAATGTTAAAAATCGAACGACGCATAGCAAGGAGAAAAAATATATAATCACTGGGGACATTTTAAAAGTGGCCAATTACCACATCTTATAATGAAATAGTAGCCTTTTTTTTTCCGTCTTGGTAGCAGCTGGTGAATGACTACATGGAGACCAATAATTGTGAAATTACATCATACTTATACAAACATAGATTAGCGAAACATTTAGTGGACAGTTGACAACATGCATCGAAAAATGAAGCCGTCGCTTGGTCGATACGTCGAAAAACATGAACAGACACCGATGCACTTTCAGCTGTTTACTGAATGCCAGTCAAGCACTGTTTTTGTTTTGTTTTCTGATCTTACACTTTCTTTTGGTAGATTATATTCAATACTATGAGCATCTCCAAAGATAAAGATAAAGATTTGTCGGCTGACAAATTGAAAAACTGGAAAACTGGTCTCTTGACACTTGTCTCAGTCAGTCTTTTAACAAGACCTAGTTGGAGGTCCCACATTACCCCTGTTCTTGCATTGGCCAGAAGATCCTATTTATTACTTGACCTTGCCCCTTTCTACATTTCTCAGCTTTGAGTTCCTCATTCCACTCCAATTCACAAATCTTGGCCTTCTATCTATCCCCCACACAAACCCACCGCAAATCAAAAGGGGACCACTCATTTGCATTCCTAGCCTCAGATCTGGAACCATCCTCCACATTTTGTTAGATCTGCTGAATCCAAGGATTCTTTCATACGACAACTAGAAAGCTTTTCCTCTTGAGGTTTTGCTTGTTTTTAGAATGTCATGTGGACGGTACCAAATCCAAAGTCGTAGGTTGAGAAAAAATAATGAAGACTGAAAGATTTACTGGCCACATTTTCCCCCCTTCCACGCTTCTCTTGGACTTCTTTTCTGGCTCTTCCAAAAGTGTTATTCCTCGTCTTCCGTGGATGAGTTGCGATGTCAACAGCACATGCTGGATTTCCTGCCCGGGGCGGGCTGAGATTTGCGGCTCTGGATTTTGCGTCTGGCAACGAGACTCCTCGCTCGAGAGGTCGCCGGTGTTGTGCTTGGAATTGTTATCCCAAGTGCACCTCTGATTGAAATCTGGCCCGGCATCCCGTAGGGAACGTCTCCCTCAGTAAATATGGAAGGTTTATTATGTAAGTGATTGCATTAGCTGTGCTCTCATTATGAGCTCAATGTTTACTTTTGCATACTGCGTAATCGTTCCATCAGATGAAAATCATGTAGTGCCCAAACACATTTTGACACGCACAACAGAAAGGCCTGGACTGAATGAGAGCTTGAATAGCTTGTACAGTATCAGGAGGTGCATTTGGAATCACAATTTGGATCATTTTTGGAACGTGAAGGTGTAAACAGAATTTAGATGACAATCATTTTTGTGCGCTTGGAGAGATTTGGTTGAAAATGGCATTTGGTTTTGGTGTAAATTGAGGAAAAATTGATTCTGAACTTGATTTAGATTCAGATCCTTTTTGGTTTCATGAATGTAACTAAAAATAGGATTAAATGTGTTGTGGAGCTTCATTTTGAACCAAGGACAGATGCCTTTTAATCTTAATCGGGTTTTTGCCTCTTTTCTTTTTTTTTTTTTGCTTGTTTGCTTGTGAAATTTTTGGGATGAAATTTGTTGCAATTCGACTGGAATCTGGATCAATTTAAATTTGATGTGTTTCTTTGCAACAACCAAAGGAGTATTTGATTTAGAACCGAGTTCAGAATCTGGATTTAGATCCATTTTTCAAAGTTTAACAGCTTTGTATTGCATTTGTGTAGCTCTTCACTTTTGTATAAACATCGGAAGATCTTTTTAAATTTTGTAAATCTTGATTTGCAATCTGGATTTAGGTCATTTTGTAAAATAACCCCTAACAATCGGGATTAGATTCGGTTTTGTTGCTTTAGTATGAAGACCGACAAATTGATTGTTTTGATCCTGGAATTCAGGTTTTTTTTCATTGTTCAAAAAGTTGGATTTGGTTTGAACTCTTTCAGTGTGACCTAAAACAAACTAATTACATTTGAATTGTGATTCAGATCCAATGTGATTATTTCTCTGATGGCTGAAATTGAGTCTGCACCTCAAAATGAACAAAAAGGTGCATTTGATTATTTTTCTTGGCAGTAGGTGCATGAGTCTTTTTTTTTTTTCTTTACACCAAAAAGTCCTCCATGCTATTGTTCCATGTTTTCAAATGGTGCTCATGTGTAATGAGCTTAGTGAGAACACCTCGCTGCAGGCATTTCCCTGGCAGGCCCTCAAAAGCCAATCACAAGTGGGGTAATAAATATCTCGTGATAGTCTCGCTCCCTGAGGGGGCTGTCCCCTTTATTTCTTTACACCAAGCAGAGATTGCTGTTTAGAATATGTTTTATCGCTGCGAAACACTCACTCAAATAGGTGTGTGGCCCCAAGGCTCCGGGATGTCTTTTGTTCTTATCTTTTTGTTTTGGTCTTAGGGTATCAGGTTACCACGAATAGGGCGTGAGTGGGGTAAAAGTTTGGCATTCCAGTTAGCCCCAAGAACTTCTCAACTGCTTTCAAATATTTCTTAACTGACTCAGCAGCTGTAGGTTGAGTGTAATCATTGAAGGTTTTGCTGTTGTTTTCCGAAGTAAATGTGGCTTGACTCTTAGATTTAACACTCCAGTCCAACAGGGGGCACCATACTAACATTGGATGCTAAAAATTAGCCCATTAATACATGAACCGACAAAACTGGTGCATCACAGCAAGATGCACGCAAAACCCTCAGGGGGACCTTTGACTGAAATTGAACAGCAAACAGGCCATTTTATGTTGAAGCAGCCATTTTGGGCCAATTACTAGGGATGTAACAATATCCAAACGATATTATCACAATTTGAAGGTCACGATAAATTAATTATCACAATATTGTGGGGAGGTTGTTGATATAAAAAAGGTCGCAATATCGTTACAAAAAAAATTAGCTCATTCAAAAAATATATATTGTGCTTTTGTACATAACAACAATACATAAAAACAACCTCCAATCTCTAATAACACTTAATATTGAGGATCTTACTTATGCGCTAATGCATGCACACATTGAGTTCCTCCACATATTTATTCGCTTCACAAGCATATTACGTTCCCCTTCATCTGACCATTAGTGTGGATTATATGGGCCAAAACATGCCTTGTGAAAATTAAACTGCACTAAAAAATAATAATAATAATAATTTAAAAAAATAATAAAAATTGCCACCGGCGCGTGTTAGAACTGCACAAATGGAAATCAACTTGACTTTTTAAACAGATGTGCTGCTTTTAATATCGTAACAACGACGCCAATATTGTGACGGTTTCAATATCGCAATATCACGATATTGCAGTTATCGTTATAGCCCTACCAATTACACGACTCTTACTTTATTGACTGATTAAGTAGGGTTACTGATTGATTGATTACTATTTGACTTCAACTCCTCCTAGGGAATTCGCTAATTAAACCCCATTAGGAAGCAGGTATATTGGACGGAGGCTGATGAAAAAATTTTACCCTACGGCAATAATGTTTCTTATTAGTAGTAGTATGATTATCTCTTTGCATATGCTAATGTAGGTCATAATCCAACTCCCTATGACAAGTGGTTTGAAATCATGTTGTAGCACCTTCGTACTGCACAAAAAAAAAAAAGAATTGTTCCAAAAAATGTCACCCTTGTACGCGATATGAAATACTGCATTCAAGACTGCAAGGATTTCAAATTATCACATGATGTAAAAGCAAAAAAAGAAGCCACTATAGAAGGTATAATTTGTTTTGACTGTCAGTAAATCCAACAACAAGCTTAATTGTTTAGCCTCTTGAGTCTCGTTAGCCTTGATCATTAAAAAGGAAAAACAAAATAGACAGAGGTTTACCGTCAATGCTTATTTAGTCTTTTGAAAGTGTTTCAAAGTTGCAGATGTGCTACAACAACAAAGTGGTTGACTTGCCTAAGCATCCCTTGACACGACACCTGTGTCTGGGTGCACAGCTGCAACAAAGGAGTGCTATTAAGCACACACACTTTTCTTTTATGTCTTAAATGTCCGTAAATAGCAACACCAGAGATAAACTGACTCACTTGGAAGCCAATCATCTCACCAGCAGACCGGTCAGAGTGCTGATTCTGAGCATGGTTGATGTACTCGCCAAGTGCCTTCACGTAACATCTCTGCGCTGAATTTTGGATTGGCCCGGCACACAAAACAAGAGCGTGAATCAACTGAAAGCTTGCCAGCCGGGGCAGACAGTAGAGTCATTATTACCACAGTGTTTTCACTGGAATACATTTCACTAGCTGCTCAGGCGTAGGTGTGGTGTTGTCGACGGCGAGGTCAAACGTTGGTCCGGCGTAATTTGCCTGCAGATGAAACCCGACTCTGTTGTGAGGCACCGGCGCAAGCCAGCGTTTCAAAGCTGCAGGAAATCTATTAGCACCTGGTGGGACTCCCTCGTCCGCCCCCAATGTGGACGTTCACCTCCCTGTGCCCCACCTTGGTCCATAAAAGCACGCAAGACTGCCGCACTCCTGCTGTGACACTAAAGCTAGGGGATTTGAGTGTGTGTGGTTGTGTGTGCGCACACGAGGAGCTAGTTAGCGGCGAACAAGCTGCCAGACAAGCAGCTGCTACGCTAATAGCGCCTGTTGCATGTACAGTAGGCGGTGGTTCAGCGCTGACTCAGGTCAGATCAGGCTGGAGACCGGGCCAGTGCCCCCGTGACTGTTTTTATCTCACAAATGCCAGCACAAATATGGACAACAAAAATGGAATCATCCATCTTTTTTTTTTATGAGCTGGCCAGCAGCGTGTTTGCTTAAGCGCTGGATTTCACATCAACAATCCTCAGGGCAACTTTTTTTGCAGGACGCTCTGCCAAACTTCCTTCAAAGTCCATTTGTCTTATTTTGTTCTCAGAGTATTCCCGACTTGTCGCTGCCTTGAGAAAAGTCCCTTGCACTTGATTGAGTCTGGCAAGCCAGAGGGTCAGGGCCAGTTTACTCTGGCGCTCGTGTTGCCTGACATCTCTGGAATCATTGTGAGATAAAGTACATGTCTGCTCATGTATCAGTTTTGTTCAGGAAATGAACTTTGTCATTGGCTTTTGAAGCGTGTGAGGAAGACTCAATTCTTATCTGGTTTGCATAGGCCGGGTGTAGGACGAGTCTAGCTGCTTTAGGTCACGCCAGGGATGCTTGCTCCATGTGAGTCCCTTTTCCTTTTCGAACATGCCTTAGGTGTCGAGCTTGCTTCACTGTGCTCAAAAGTGGTCTGGATGGATTTCTTTGCATCCCCTTCACACGTCTGGAAATAGAACCTCCAAAAATAGCGAGCAATACCAACCGAACAAAACTAACGGACTGACTCTGAAGGTTTCCTTCTTACCCGCTCAATTATATCACCTGGCTTGCCAGGTATCTTACAGACTCCGGTGGGATTTTCAGGGCCTGTTTTTTGTGCTCTTTTGTCCCATGCAGGTCATTTTGATTTTCATTTCATGTTCGTCCAAACGTTGCCAAACATACAAAGTCGTCCCTCAACTCCAATCTCCACTCCTCAAGTTGCTCGCAGGGCCGTAAAATAGAAGCAGAACCCCGAAGAGGAGGTCTTGGCATCTACTGTAGAATTCTATCCGATGGCTTCTGAGACTTTGCTAGCTCTCGACCAACTTTGGCCAACATGTTGCATGCATCACTTCTTATTTTGTGCATTCCTGACGGCCGCATGACTCGGCAGCGTTTTATCTCACCCCAACAAGCTTTATTGAAATCCCAGACCGAGGGCAGAGATCACCTGGCTCTCATACTCTTCTCTTGTCCAAACATGGATTTACACTATCAGGAACTTCATGACTGACTTTGGATGAGCGACTAACGCCTCCCAGAGGATGTGCTATAACATATACAGTTAGGTTTGTTGCTTCAAGATCAAGTCCCTTGCAGGATTTATGTGCGTTTCTTCAGAATGCATCCCGTTACAGGTGATCTGCTGTTCCATCTACGATGAAACACTTTGCTTAGATCTTCTTCTCCTGAAAATAGAACTTGCAATCTGTCAAAGATTATCATCAAGTCACCATCAGACAAACCCAAGTAAGTTAGCAGACTAAAAAATATAGGGGGTGCCGCTAATCTTCTACCTGTGAAAAATGGGATTATTTAAGTCAGCTGTTTGGGCGGTCGTTGGTTGCACTCTCATCTCACCAGCTCGTTCATGCGATCTAATTGGATTTATGCGCGGGAATGTTTTCCAAAGCTATACTTGTGAAATACGTCCACATCTGCTGGCCATTAGCGGTGGACATAACACACAACAGAGAGGAAAGCCCCCGACGCCTTGATTCATTGGAGTGTGGCTCGGCTTTTATTGCGCTGTAGGAAAATGGCGTGAGGCCTTATCTCTCGGACCGCGTTGCAGTTGTCCTCCGGCTGTTCGAGCCTGCACTTGATCGCTCTACCTACCTGCGCTCTTAATACGGAGCTTCCATTAGCTTCCATTTTCCTTCCGTCCAATTTCTTTTCCAGCTGCTGCCGCACCCTGACGTCTCCACGTTAGGTGCCCCCCGTCCCGCCGCTCCACCCAGACAGTCGTTTGTCTCTGTCAGCAGGACTTCCATCTCCTCTAAGATGGCTCCCTAAGGACGGTATGTCCTCCTGTTCCATCCCTTCCGTGGGCACCAGGAGAAGCTAAGCAAGGAGGTCTGACAGCCCCCCTGACCCCTTGTCTGTCATCTACAATGGGAAAGGCACCCTCCTAATTGGGGGGAAAAGTGTTGAGGGGCTGGAAGGCGGCAGGGGTAGAGGTTGTTATTCTAGTGTTGGGCGGGTCAGAGGTGAAAAAGGGGAGATCACACCGGTGATTAGCGTTCTTCATGTGCGAGAGTGCAGGGCAACGGGGTGAGCGGGGGGTGTTTGACGGCCAGCTGGGGTGTAAAATAATTAGACGAGTAAAATCCTGCTTCAGTGCCTGTAATGGTGACACCAAAGGGTCAAATGTGGGGACTACCCAGCGAGGGAGAGTCTCTATCATCTGAGGAAAGCTTGATCTCCTTTGAAGGTGTGTTCAAAGGATGACACTCTTGCAACTTTGTTTTGTCTTGGTAAGGTTTTTAATTAATCATTGGTATGTAGGGGGGGTGTAGTGGTCTGTAGCTGTCCTTCAAGGTACAATCTTTACTCCTGTACCCTAATTATCTGACTCAAGGGTAATCTGCGGGTGTACAGGTCCTTCCTCGAGCTGTAAGAATGTCAAGGATACTAAATCAGAACCATTGAGGGTACCACCAGATTGTACCCCTAAGGCGTACAACTGTCCAGCACTCACTGGGAATAATCAGCCAAAAAACAAAACGGGGATAAGGATCTTTAAAATTGTCGCTCAGGATGACGGCAAATTAGCACAAACTCATCTGGGAATATGCTAGCATTTGCGTCGAAACGGACTTGTTAACCTGGCGCTTAACCCTACCAAGTACATTAAGAATGACTGACGTTTTGGAGTCTGGGGGGGTGGGTTCTCGAATTGGACCACAATTGGTGGAAGCTAATACTCCCCATGCTTTGGTGTGTTTGGAAAGAATCACTCCCGCCTCCATCTCCCCCGCCCCCCCAAATGGATGTGTAATCAAGTGTGAAGACTTAACGTATCTACCTGCGATGGTGGGGGCTATCTGTAGTTCAAAGGGTTGGTATGTGCACCAAAAATATGTCTAAAGATGTTTCTGTGTGTCTGGATTTCTTCTTAAAGCTGATTGACAGGTGTGATGTGAGTATGCCTCAACACCTGCTGGTACATTTTGACACACATGCTGACCAAAAGGCAACAAAGCCAAAATGACGTGCACACATCCTAATGAGCCCGAGCCAGGGCGTCTGGCATTTACCGCCAACCATTCCTCCACCACGCTGGTCTCTCTCTTTCTCTCTGGAGGGCCCTAAGACTGCCAACCATTAACGGATCGAGTTTGGATTTCCTGTCAAGGTCGAGTGAGGGCCCAACAAGAGTCCCGGATGCTGGTACCTGAATCCAGCTGCCCCGCCTAAACACATGCTTTTCTTTTCTTATATTAGTCCACCAGGATGTCCACTTAAAGAGTGTGTGCTGCCCTTTGTGGCATTTTTATACACTGACTGTATAACCACCCCCATCTTCCTTATAATTTCCGATGGTTACATCGCTATTCGGATAGCTCTAAACTGGGTAAAAAATCCCCAAACTATAGTAGTACAGCGATTGATTGGAAGTGAAACTTTGTTTTTGAGCACTTCCTGCTTATGTGCTTCAGTACCTGAAGGCGTTTTGCAACTGGCTGAGGATCTCGGTGTGTAGTGCCAAGTGATCTTTGGCACGGGCCGCCAAGAATCCCATCTGTTTTTCCGCGGCAGCCAAAGTGAGGCAACGGGGACGAACGCACGCGGGATCCTGCTCTTACAATTATCCCGTTTTTTGGCATCAGGTGATCTCCTGAAGAAGTCCGAGCACTCAGATTTGCAAACCACTTTCAACAAAGTATGTCAACAAGTAGCACATTTGGATTAATTTGTGTTATATCTGGCTTGTAAATCAGCTATAAGACAAACTGAAAAGTACCTAAGAGGGCTCCAAAAGCTATCCATCATATTCGGATGCATAATTAGAATTGCAACATCTATTCTAAGAAGTCTTTTTTTTTTTGCATTTCTTTTTTTCCTGAAATTTAACAAACAATCACTTGTATGTTAATTAAACTTGTGTTACTCAATTTATTGGAGTACAGGTGCCCTGCAGCCTTCAGTTGAAAGGTCAAAGTTGAAAAGGTTCATTGTAGATTCCTGAGGAGCTGAGATGGTGGTGAGAAAAGACTAAATCTCAAGATTTTTTATTTTTTTTTATTTATTTATTTATTTTTCTACATCTTAAGTTTTGTTGTTGTTAGGCACAGTTCAAAGCCAATACGTACAATTGGGGCGGCATTTGTGTCCAAACTTGGTCATCGGGGACTGGAGTCCTGCAGGTTTTGGATATGTCCCTACTACAACACACCTGAAGCACCTGTTTCCAATGAACAGGATCAGGCTGATGCAGCGCTTGCTGATGAGCTTCAGGTGTGTTGGAGCAGGGAAACAGCCAGAACATGCAGGAAAAGTACATTAAGGCCACAAAACTCGATTTAGTGTTTTTTGTGCTATTCCTGAGAGTTTTATTTTGAAAGCGGGAACCGGACGTGGCGTAAGCCAGCATGCATTCCGGGAAGCTTGACGCGCGCTCCAGCCAGCCGCCTCCGGTCGAAAAAGTCTCGTGAAGTGGGCGGGTTGAACCGAGGACGCGCGTGGACCTTACCAGCGAGTCTTTGGGCGGACGTCGGCCACATTGAAGCATCCCGAAGTGTGGCTGTCTGCCTGTGTCACTCAGCGCAACAAGCTGCCCACGCACATCCCGGTCAAGTCCAGCATGAAGACGCACGTTTGGATTTACCAGGCGCTGGTGTGCGCGCTGCTCAGCATGCTGGATGCAGGTAAGACGTGATGATGCCGAACCTTCGGCACTTCATGTTCGATTCCCCACGCGTGATTTTGTTCGTGCATGTGTCGGTATAATCCTTGAAAGTGTGTCGAAAGTATTAACTCTGCGGTTTTTCCAATGGCGTTCTGTCTTGACTGACGCACGAGTGGCGCATGAAGTTTAATGCGAATCTGAAAGAGAGAGCTGCTGTTTTTAGAGCATTTAATAAGTGTTTGGCACAAATATTAAATATTTGCTCTGTCTGTACAGTGAGCAAATTCAAGAGTCTCTCTTACTTAATCTTACCCCGTTATTTATCATTGGATGCTGCAGCCCGCATAGTTTTATTGCAGCACCAAAGTTTATAAAGCGTGAGGATACTGGCCTGTTCACTTAAATGCTTAAATGTGCTCCCTTAGGTGAAATCACTCTTCACTTTTAGACTGTCGAGTGCACACCAAAGCAACAGGTGGCGCTGTAACTTTTAACCAGAGTTGTTTTAGCCAATCAAAAACCTGAAGAAAGACATTTCTTGATAAGGTGCACTTTAAAAGGATGGGGAAATATTCTAGTTTATTAGTCTCTACCAAAATTAAAATATTTGCATCTGGATAATACGTAATAACAAAATTTGAATAATGTTTTTTTTTTTTTTTTTTTTTTTTAGCGGACAACATATTAGGAAAAAAAACATTCTGTACAGTATGTCACTATAGCTGCCCCTCATACTTAAAAGATTTATTACTCTCTTAAATCCCACTGGAATGGAATCATAATTAATATTATTTATAACAGCTGTATCTGCCCCACCATTTATTGGCCCCATCGCAGCCCACCCTCAACGATCCATGCGATGTGTCCGCAACCAAGTGCAGGTTAGGCCTTTGCCGAGTGTGAGGAAGAGCCTAAGTGAAATCTAATTGAGCGGCCTGGTAGACATGAGGGCTGCAACAACACTGTGATGAGTGCCAGATGTGCTGCGCTCGAGCAAGTCAAAAGAAAAAAAAAAAAAAAAAAACATTTCCAAGCGTCTTTGCTACCACCGCTCGGCTACCACCACTCGTGTCTCTTGTAAAGTAATACGAGTCAATGGCCAGTTCTGGACAAGGTGGAGCTTTATTTCCGCCCGCCCCTGGCAGGTGGAAATGAACGCGGGAGGATTTTGGACTTTAAATTATGGCAGTGTCCTCCTTGTGAACCCCCTCATCTGCACACGCTGTCTTTTGCGCCGCTTCTTTTCATGCGGTTCTTGCTGAAGAACTGTCAGCCGATGCCTTCGGAATGAAGCGAGAGCGATGGCAATGTTTCAATTTGCTTGTCACTTTTACGGCGTTTACTCGTGCCATGTCTCCTCGCAACATTTTACGAGGAAATACATCAGGCTAAGTACTATAATGGCCTCCAAATTGACTCCTTCTCACATTAACAAAGGATTTTGTTCCAAAAACGCTAAATTTTGTCAGAAATTGAAAGTGTTTTCTGAAAATTTTACGGTTTCCACACAAGTTTTGTTGTAACTTGAAAGCGCAAGGGTAAAACAAATGTATCATTTTCAAACACTGACCACTTTTTTACAAAATTGCAAACTTTTGCCCTAATTTGAAAGTGTTTTGGCCAAAAATGTTCAAACAGTTTTGCTGAAACTGGACTTTCAAGCAACAAGAAAGTATTTTGCTGCAAGAATGAAATTCTGCCATAATTTTGAAGTGTTATGGCAGAGTGTGTGCAAAGTATAAAAATTTGGAGTTGTAGCAATTGTGCAGTTTTGTATAAATAGCTACTAAAATTAAAATTTCGAAAAGTTGTGGTACCACTGCAACAAAATTCTAATAACATGCTAACATGCTAATCATGTTGAAAGTTACCAAAAAATGATGAATTTATTTTTACGAAATGCAGTTAAACATTTTTGTGTGTATGTGTGTGTAGTTTCTAAGAATATATCCCTAACAATTACAGTTTTAATCAAGTTAAACACAAATGACATAAAAATGTATGACTTTTTATGGGGATAGGGTTAGAAATCAGAATAATGCAAGGGCGGTTTGTTTTTTCAGTTTGCACAAGAATACATCATGCTGATTTTTGTGATTTTTCTCAAAGACAAAATGTCGATTTTAATTGTGATGGTACGTTTTTGAGTAAATTGTTACGCCAGCTTTCAGTTTTTCGCCCACCAGGTGAGTGTCGAAAGAGCCGACAGTCCTTGCAGCGCTACGAAAAGTCTGAAAACCACCTGCTGGTCTGCACCAAATGCCCGCAGTCACCCGTGGTGCGTAACAGCCCCTCGCAGGAGCACTGCGCCCGCAAGTGCAAGAAAGTCAAGAAGCACTTCAACTGCAGGTGACAGTCCGGCAGTTCTTGTTTTCATCATTTTGCTTTCTTTTTTTTTTTTTTAATCAGGCGTTGATCTGCTAACAACTTCCTGTGTGCAGGGCCTTCAACTTCCACAAACACAACAGGAAATGCCACTTGCTTCCCTTCGACCGGTTCAGCCACGGCGCGCAAAAGCAGGCCAGCGCCAACTTCACGCTGTACGAAAAGAAAGGTAAACAATTCAGCCTGTTCAACAAGACATTATTCACAAGTATTTGCATTTTGGGGAATGCGAGAGAAGTTGTAGAAGTCCATGTTTACACAACAAACGCGTCTGAAAAGAGCACTCGGCGGTGACGCGTAAACAAGCCCGTGAAGAATCTTTGTTTACAGTCATAGCGCCGTGCAGCCTGTGGAGTCTAGCACTTGAGAATTTGCAGAAAGTCCCCTTACCCGCTGCTCCGAGGACATTTACTGAACCCTAAGGGAGTTGTTTTGGGCATAAACAAAAAGCTCTGACTGACCAAATATGGACAATGCCAAAATATGATCAGAAAATCATCTGATTCAGAAGAATAATGTGATACAGATTGACACTTTCAAGTGCGCTTTCTCCACTCTGCTCAGATTACATAAGGGAGTGTATCTTGGGACCCAAGGACAACTACAGAGGGAGGAGGTCTTGGACCAAGTCGAACATAACGTGTCAAGCTTGGTCTGATAATAACATCAATGAACACACGTAAGTACTCCCTTTTTTTTTATACCTGTAAAATGTGGCAAAGTCACGGCGACATCCGTTCTTGCGGACCAACACAAAGAAGTTCTTAATATGTTTATCGTGGAACTTGAGTTCTCACCATCGGATGAAACTTGTATCCCTTTTACTGCCTTTTTTTTTTTTTGTCAAACTGTTGACAAGACTAATTCCCCAAAGCCACCTCAAGGTAGAGCCGTTCCATGCATCATATATGCTCCATTTTCCATCCCAGTCTGGATTTTTTTTCCCCTGTTGTTTTCAACTCCAAATTTAACTTGCTGAGTAAAGTATAAATATTCTCTTTTTTGTCTAATAAAAACTTGGAATTTCATGGCGATGTTCATATTAGATCTTAGATTCTAGAGCGCTAGCAGGCTAACGTTAACTCAGAGAAATTTTGGTGTGTCATTTACTGCCATTAATGGCTATAGATGTAAAAGATCCATTTGAGCTTTGCTTATAGAGTGATACTTGAAATCTCACCATGGGCAAAACTTTTGCTACCTTGGCTACCACAAGTTTGAGTATTTAAGTTTGTTTTGTCAAAGTATCCACAAAGCTATAAATGCTCCGTTTTCTGAACCGATTTAGACAAATTTTCCACCTTATTTCGACTGTCATCCCAAATCAGTCTGTGACGAACAGCAATCAATGTACCCAAAAGAGCATTTTTTTCTGTCTTACTATCTTAAAAACTTGGACACAACAAGCGCTAGCAGGCTAATGCTAATAGCATGGACCAGTCGATCTGTAATATCTTGGTTTAGCTTCTTTGCATGTTAATTTTAGTATAGTGGCGCAAAAAGAGATCTTGAGATCTCATTGTGGATCAAAAACTAGCTACCTCATTTCATTCATGGGGATTTTTTGGGAAATTTAACATCATCTTCATGGATCCTCTTCTTGTGTTTGTTTGTTTGTTTGTTTGTTTTTCAGCTCCTTAATAATTGGGGTCGCTTTCCCTCCTGGCATCTGATGTGTGCTTTATTTGTTTTGCGTTACAGATGGTTCAGTGCTAGCTTGTCATTAGTCATGCTTATTAGTCGCTTGCCGCAGGGAGAAAATAGCATTTAACGACATTTGTTAGTTGAACTCGCAAAGCCACAGGTTGCCATCAGTGAAATGTAAATTGTTGCTTAGTCAGTCAGATTATCATCAGACGCGGTCCCTCTAATTTTGACGGCATTTAGTGCCACAGAGTACGACTTAACCATCCACTATCTCGTCACGTCAAAGCTCTCGAACTACCATGTCCATGCTTGATCAGAGACAACGCCAAACAGGGGTGATTTCCCGCCATGTTTCCGAGCAGGAATGTCCACTGGACCTTGGGAATTGAACCGTGTAGTCTGAGGAAGTGCATGTTGACACCCTGCGCTACATAGAGGGTGAAATATTTCTGTGCGTGTTCAGAACTCTGCTCATAAGTCAGGAAATTCACATGGGTGCCAGGTGGTCAGCACCTAAAAATCACCCATACTCAATATATGTTACTGCCCTAAATCAGTCGTCTCACAAGGATAGAACTCATTCACTGCCAGTCATTATAGAAAATTTTTACATTTCCAATACTCACGTGATATTACATTCAATAATTATATATAAACCGAATCTACCAAATAACAGAATAGACTCCCTACTTTTTGTCCCGTCCCGTTCTTTTATAATTGACAGCAGAAAAATGTAGGTTTGCCAAAATACAGCCATTTCTCCCATGGACTCTGAAACTGTGTTTATTTCCTATAAAATGGGGCAATGATGTCATCTACCGGTGGTTGGGCATCAGTAAAGTTGTTTCCAAGTTTGATATTTACAGTGGAGCATGCTCAGATTCGGCCCCATTTAGCACCGCTCTAAAAAATACAATTGACAAGTATACTTGTCAAAGGCAGTGAATGAGTTAAATATGAGTCATGACAGCCAGTATTTTTTAAAAGAATTATCCTATATGATTGTATTTTGTTTTAGGTAGCATTAGCATCTTTTATTTAATTGCTTGCATTTTTCAGCGTTTAGCCCATATGACTTATTTTTAGTTCATGTAAGCTAAAAAACAAACAAACAAAAAAAATTAAAAAAAACGTGGCTTTGATTGTACTTAGCCGTTTCATTAATGCAGAAATGTTAGCCAAAACTTTACAGTTCTAAACTTTAAGAACAGTCAAATGTGAAAATGCATCTGCAATGCTCGGTTGTTTGTGCTTGCTATGACAAGCCTGCATTTCAAAACCAAATTCAATGTCAAGCAGCATTTTGTACGTTTACCAACCCACAAGGTATTTTACATTAGTCTCGCAAGGTAAACATGTTCACGTTTCAAAAATGTGTCAGAGCGGCGACAAACTAAAACCCATTCATCGATCTACTTCAATGTCATTCTCAGCTGTCATTTTCAAAGTCACAACTTGTTTTACTACTCAAGAGGTTTGACTTTATGGAGTACACCGTAACACAAGTCGTAAATATTAGCCGTAGTCTGTTCCACAAGTGTGCGCTGCTTTGGTCGTGCCTTTCCAATGGATTCAAAGTAAGAATGTGCGCATAGAGCAACATAGCGTATGCAGAATGTGAAGCGACTTTGGCAGCAAGATGAATTGAAGGAGTAACTGGCTAACATCTGTTAGCGCAACATCATTACAGCTAACTTGCGCTTAGTGCGGCAAGCTTTTATGGACTCTCACCACATGCAACCTGTTTTGTGTGGGGTACCGTGTATTACCTTGTAATACAATTTATTATATACTGGAGTATGACATAAATACATTGACATTATAAAGAGGTTTAACCCAAAGCAGATGTTTTGGGTTCTGGTGCTGCGTCGCTAAGCAGGGGTGAAATTTTAATGGCTTTTTTTTTTTTTTTTTTTTTAAGTTTGTCTCTCCTTGTTCTGGGTTGAATGATGTCGTGCGTTAGTGTCGGAGCTTTATGTAAGCCCCGGAGCATGAAAGGGGTGTGGGAGCAGGGTTAGACTAAAGTCCCCCAGGAGAAGAGTCGTCGCTGAGGGTAGAGTTTTCGGACAACCTGCTGACAGGCTGGAAAAACCCAGAGACCTTAGCTGTGTTTTTTGCATTCGAAGTTCTGGATCATCAAGATATGCCCCATTTCCCACACGCTGTCCATGTTAAATGGTGTTCCCCAAGCCTGGATCTGCGATAGGGGTCACGACGGCTGAGCAATCACTTGCCGTTCTGTGCCGGCAGTTGTTCCTGGTCCTGTTAAGATTTGTCACATATCCGGACAAGATGCATCCATGATAGTTTGGAGATCCGAACCCTAACCCCAATGAGATCCCGGCATGACACCCACGCCCGGTTGTTGCTCATGTACTTCCATCTACTCTCCTTTGACTGAAATGGAGATTACATTTAAGGGCATACGCAAATGCATCTCAAGGGGGTTGCGCCTGTTTCTGTCAGGCTCCTTCACACATGACGGCAAGGTGTATCCATGACTTAATTTGCATAAATAAAATGATAACGATATGCTGCCAGTAGGCCCGTTTCCCCACATCTCGACGTGACACCCAAGCCCGGTTCTTGTTCCTGCACTTTCACGGTGGCTTAACCATACTCAGTCGACAGAAGAGGGGGATTCCGTGAGGGTGGGTCACGGCAGGTGATCCATCACCATGCGGTGTCCCTTGTTCTGTCAGGCTCCTTCACACATGAAGGAGCAACTAAAAGGTAGTGTTCATTATGCCGAGGCGTATCAATGACTCATTTTGCATTCGATTGTGACAGGTTTTAATCGTGTAGCTGGGGCCTTCATGCAAATGGACTTTGGATTTGTTTTGCTAGGTAGCGAGAGCGGAACACCTTCGTGTATACACCGACCCAGCGGCTCCCTAAAATTTATTTTAGAAGCTGACAGTGCTCACAACTGCACATTGTGTCTCCTTCCCCTATGCAGGTTTTATCCTGATAGGTACCCAACGCAAGACTTGAGGGAGAACTTCTGCCGGAATCCCAACAACGACCCTGGTGGTCCGTGGTGCTATACCACCGATCCCAACGTGCGTGCCGAGGAGTGCGGCGTGCCGCAGTGTTCGGAGGGTAAGACGCGCCAAATGAAAAGTGATGCGGGCTTTTGTTTTACCCATAAATAAATGTGAGGTGCAAATGGTGTCGACAGACGTGTGCATGACGTGCAACGGTGAGGATTACCGGGGCAAAGTTGACCAAACTGAGAGCGGCAAGGAATGCCAGAGATGGGACTCCACCAGGCCCCATAAGCACACCTTCCAGCCCAAAAAGTCAGTCCACAAAGACAAAAAGTAGTCACAGTTGTTTTAGCCGTTTTTAAGTTCTGCCATCCATCTCCTGGTCAGGTACAGGGACAAAGGCTTGGCAGACAACTACTGTCGCAACCCGGACAATCGCCTTCGTCCGTGGTGCTACACCATGGATCCAAAGACTCCCTGGGAGTATTGCAACATAACCACGTGTGGTAAGGACTCTGCTCACTCCAAATCCTTTCCATGTTTTGTCGGCAGTTCATCTTGGCCAGTTTCAAGTCTACAAATAATTGCTGTTGGAAGCTATTGAGAGATCAGAGAGCACTAATGCAAATGGGCAGGCTATGGTTTTATCGTCTTGTGAATTAATGGCAACAGAAGGGATTCCTGATTCTCTGTGGTTTTGGTTGTTTAAGTGCAGTTATTGTTTGATGTTACCAGTCTTAAATTAATGTTGGCTTTGTTTTGTTTTTCTTGCGGTGTGTGGCGCACAATTGTTTTATTAGACAACTATTGTCAAGGGAACTGTTCAGAAGAGTAATCAAAGAATAGAACCACTTTGGTTTTTAATTTGTCTTTTTTTTTTAGTTATGAAATCGAGCTAGCAGGGCCATGTTAAAAAGTGGCTAATCATGGAGGGGTGGTACCTGTCTGTATTGAATACGGGTACATATATTAGGTATTGTTTTAGTTTAACCATGAGTCAGTTAGTTGGCTAGTTTAGTTAATTGGCCTTTTAATGACTTAGCTAGTATGATAGATAGCAGAAAATCAACCACACTACTTAATATTTCTTTTTTAACTCGTTATAGTTTCATAACTTCTGCTAATGTATAAGTTAGCTAGGTTGCTAGCTAGTGGGCTCATGTACAGACTGCCCAAACACTTATCCTTTTTGTTTGTTTGCTTGTTTGTTTGTTTGTTTGTTTGTTTGTTTGTTTGTTTGTTTTTATAGCACATTTTGAAGTTGTGTATTCAGGATATTTTGTTTACATTTGTTTTTATGAGACTTTTTTGTTTGTTTGTTTTTTGCCATTGTGGTTAATTTATCAATGATTAACATGGGAATCTTTGCAATAGCACCAACAAAAGCTTTTGAAATTTTATTTTGGCATTATGAACTGGTGTCACATTGACCTTCAAAAGCTCCCCTGGAGTCGTGGGAAGAGTCGCAACACAAAGCGTAAAAAGATTCCTCGGAATTAGTTTCAGTGAAAAATGCTCACACGCAGAATGTGAGCATCCTTCTATGTTTCTGTCCACATGCATTGACTTTATTGTGCGGCTAATGATTTACAGACAGGGTTGGGCGTTGTGTCCAGATGTGTGTATCCCTCAATGGCGGCCCTCGCACAGATAAAAACCACTGACCGGTGCTGCAGCCTGCCATGCGTTACATCAAGAATCTTTTTTTTTTTCTTCTCCCAAACACAACCTCGCCTCCTCCATCTTCTCCCATCTCATCTGTCAAAGGCTAAAGAAACACAGAGAGAAATCCAGGGGGAAGGATTCCACCTGAATATGTTTCGGATCATTTCGTTGTTAGTATGCTCTCAAAGAAGGGATTCCCACACTTGAAGATCTAAAATGTCCAATGTCGTAAATTTGACATTTATTTTCACAAAACAAAAACGTTGAACAGGAGCATTTCTTATGTGACATTAACAATTTAATGTGAAAAATGCATTTTTGGCCTCGCGATTGAAAATGATGATGAGGTTTTTCTATAGATGATGTGTGTGTTGAATTGTAAAAAAAAATATTTGTCACTTTTTGGCACTTGAATCTTCATTTAAAAGACCTTGTTATTGTGGATTCCCCTGTGAGGAATAATGCCTTGCTACTTAAATGATAACAGTGTCCATGCTGCGTTATACACAAATGCAACACTAATTGGCTATAGCATAAAATTCCCAAAATATAACAGTGAGAGAGAAGGAATTTGTGTAAGGTGTTGTTGCGGATGTCCCAGTGTGGAAGAATGTGAGGCGTCTGTCAGTGTTATGAATAAACAGCAAGCTTCCTATCAGAGCAGTGGGGGTGGTATGGCGGCTGTGCTACTGTTTTTGATCATCTGTCTCCAGGTTCAACATGGCACATTCTTGCAAGGATTAATATCTTCCTCCTCTTCTTTGGATTTTTTGTAAGAATCCGACTCCACTGAGGATCCACATGTCAACACGACGACGTGGTGCGTCCGGGGAAAAGGTAGAGAGTACCGTGGTACCATGAACGTAACTCCAGAGGGGGTGACGTGTCAGCGCTGGGACTCGCAGTTTCCCCACCGGCACTTGTTTCATCCAGACAACTTCAAATGCAAGTGAGTAATGCGCCTTTGTCTTCTGCTCCGACATCTTGGATTCAGCCAAGGATCTCTCTCTGGGGTCTCCTGACTGTTGCCATGCCAAATTTCTTTTTAAAGTTACTGTTTTTGTTTTTAAACAATAAACTGCTCTGGTTTGTGTTTGCTTGTGCGCCTCCCAGGGACCTGCGTGACAATTTCTGTCGCAACCCGGACGGGTCCGAGTACCCGTGGTGCTTCACCAGCGAGCCGAACCAGCGCCGAGCCAACTGCACGCACATTCCCAGGTGTGACGCCCCGGCCGCCAAGAAGACCGGTAAATCACTCTCAGACGTCAGAAAACCTCGTGCTCACACTTACAACATGTCAGCCACGCGCTGACATGTGCGGGGAATCCAGAAAATTTCACGTCTATGAACAGAAAATGTTTTTTTGTACCTGTCATTGAACAGAAAATAGAAATGCATATTGCTGGTTGACTTCCAAGTTGTTTGGGGGTTTTCTCCCATATTGTCTATAGCTATAACTCTTCACGTTATCACATAAGTGATCAAATAAAATAGTGAATCTTGTTCAAATGGATTATCCTGTTGATTATTCCATTAAATAATAATAATGTCCTTGATGGCATTACACTCTGTTCTGACAAGCAGTTTTAGGCTATAAATTAACTAAGATTGATACTTTGCTCCCTGTTAGTTAGTTCCACACCACCAAATTCCAGTTTTATTTCCCAGCATAAGAGTTGATTTTTCCCAGAAGGAATTAAGCAACACATTTTAGAGCTGGCTGTCACTTTCCATGTTTGTCTGCTTGCTGTTGAAGCTGACCACAGGTGCGCCAATTCCATTTGAATGTTTTATTGCCTTTGAGAACCCTCGGAGGGCTTTTAAAAATGATCGCAGACCCATCGTGAGTGAGCCCACACACTCACGCTCGCTGATTGCAATTAGGCATCATAGCAGAAGGCCCGATTGTTACCCCCCCCCCCCCCCCCCCCCCCCTGTACTTAAAATAACAAAGGCTCTTGTTCTTCTGTAGAGTGCTACAAGGACAATGGAGAGGCGTACCAGGGCACCTTAGCCGTCACTCGCTCGGGGATTCCTTGCGCCCACTGGTCCCTTCACATCAACAGGTAAGAAAAGTGGGTGTTATTGATGTTGAAAGGATGTTTCCAAAAATGTAAGCTAAGCAGTCAGCTGCGTGGTCATTTCAATCAGGGAAATACGCTCATGCTGTTGGTAATTTGTGAACCGAAATTTTATGCTACCAGCATTTGGCCGACTTACCATCCTTAGCCAGCTAATCTAACAAGGCTAGCCAGTTGCCCGAACATTTCTGTAAATCTATTACTTATTTCGGAGCCAACATAAGCGGCAAAACACTGGGAATGTTTCCTCGAGAGAGGGGGGAACATTCTTTACCGCTAACTGATGAGTGTTTGTTGAGAAGCGGACAAGCCCCACTTTTTGTCCATGTGAAAATCCCTTTCATATGAATGGAGCTAAGCCGTGAAAACAAACAGGCCAAAAAAAAAAAAATCAGGGGTTCCACAGGGGTCACTACCAAGCCCAATTACTGTATGACTCCTGATGCTTCCAGGTCGGGATATCTTAATTTACAGGAATTTTAAAAGGCAAAATGGTGCGGGGAAGATGGACATGTTCCAGAGCAGACCCCTGACCTGCGGGAAGTGCTTGGCGTGGGGAGCAGATCAAAGCCAATCAGCTCCCCTCGCCAGCCAGTCTAGCCCAGCTTGAGGTGAGGGGGTCGTCCCGGGAAGGAAAAACACCGCGGCTTGTTTAACATTCTCCTGGGAAAGGAAATTATCTTCACCTCTTGACAAATTGCCGCGCTTCCGTGAGCGTGCTTGTGTGTGTTGGTCCCATCCAGTAATGGCTTTTCAGGGATCGGCGAGAACGGGGCTCGCGCGCTCCTTGGATGGGAATTCCTCCAAGTGCGCGCGCGGCGTGGAGGACGTGGCTCCTGGCCGTCTGAGAGTGCATACTTTCAAAGTCCCATGAGAGCTGTTGGCCAAACGCACAGTTTCCTTCTACGGGTGCACTGCAGTCGTTGAATGCGACTTTCGTGCCCCGCGGTGGCCGCTCAGCGTGCATTGTGTGGGTGTGTGTGTGTGTGGGGTGTGTGTGTGTGTGTGTGTGTGTGTGTGTGTGTGTGTTGTGATATCCACTGTTTGCCAAATAACAAACGGAACGTGAGCATCTATATTTGTGTGTTTTACAGCGGGGATTCTCACTCTACACTATCCCATGTAGGGCTGGACAAGAACTACTGCCGGAACCCGGACCGGGACAAACATGGCCCCTGGTGCTACACTGACCCGAACACTCGCCTGGCTTGGGACTACTGCAAACTGAAGCAATGTGAGTGGATGACACGCACATCCATATTTGTTTTGTTGTTAATTGGCCGTCAATCACGTTGCAGCAAAGAACAATCACCCCCATTTTAAAATATGCAGCTCCACTGAACTCCATAATAGATGTTGTGATTTTTAGAGTTTTATATGTAATTTTTTCCTCCTTTTAGACTAAAACAATGTTAAACATGTTATTTGTTTCGGCTGAAGGAAAAATTAAAGCGTGATCCAATCCTTTTGAAATCAACAGCCAAGCAATGTACGCGCATGCTGTTCGCTAGCTAGCTAAAATGCTATGTCGCTAATGTGTTGCCTAGTTGTTGTCATTAGCCAGCTAAGCTAACCAGGCTAGCAAGGCGCCCCTGGTTGCAAAGTGTTGTATGGTTTCCGTTAGGGGTGTTAAAAAAAATCGATTCGGCAATATATCGCGATACTACAGCACGCAATTCTCGAATCGATTCAATAGGCAGCCGAATCGATTTTTAACATCCTTTTTTTGATGGAAAAATATTCAACAAAATGTCTAACTTTCACACTTTAAGCATGGAACAGTGTTATATTAATGGAACATTAAGCCTTAATATTTTAATGCTGTTCAAACATGAAAAAGGTTACAAACCGTTTGTTAAATACAGTGGCTCACAGTTATAAGATTGAAGTTTCAGATCAATAAATACCTAACTTCATACAAATCTTACAGTGTACATGTACAAGGTTACTGAATGGTATAGTCTAAATTTGAGTTAAAAAAAAAATCGCAATAATCGACTTGTAAATTCATATCGGGATTAATTGGTATTGAATCGAATCGTGACCTATGAATTGTGATACGGATCGAATCGTCAGGTAATTCACACCCCTAGTTTCCGTGCTACCCAGCCGTCTTAGCCCGCATTCTCTTCTTCTTTGTTGACGGTCGACTTGCTCTGCAATCTGTAACTTTTGGCGTCCATCTGGATTTGTTTTGCATTATTTTCCTTGTCACTCTGACATGGCGCATGACTGCAACCTTCACAGGCACGCCAGCTTTCGTGTCAGCTTGGAGAGCTTGACCTCCCTAGCAACAGTAGCTAAGGGAAAGGTCAGTGATGTCATTGGGCCCGATTATTACGGACGATCCTTCGTGGGAACTCTCCGGCAAACCTTTCAAGGGACGGCTTTACATTTTGGGGCACAAAATACAAATCCGCAGTTTTGGCCTCGGTGCCAAGCGTTTGATCTGTGCTTGATCAGCACGCCGGGTCACAAAAAGCACACAAGGCCTCTGTTGCTGGGATTGCGTCGGGAATGTGAGGAATGTGTGAAAAATAAGGTGCAAGCAGGTGTCGGGTGCCTTTTGACACCTTTCTAGCACCTGGCTCATTACTGGAGAAAGCAGATACGGATAGCTGATAGTGTTAACAAGTAGCATCTTGTGCTAAGAGGCTTTGATTGGAAAAGCGGAAGTTCTTCTCGTGTGCGCGATGTGTAAAGCTCTGCCAGCCTCCCGATGTTTACAGTCCGCTGGCCAAGTACACTGTACACCCCGCACACTGCCAAGAATGTGAACAATGTAGCGCGCAGCACTGCTGCGTGTCAGTCTCACTGTCTGAGTTCACACCTCCGAGCAGCCCATGTGCTATATAACAGGAATAATTAACCATTTTCCTATTATCCCTGCCGTGGCATGTTTAACGGGTCTTAAAGTACATTTTCCTATCAGTCAGAGTGTCAATCGTGAAGCTATTGTTGTGGCTACCTCCTGACGAAAGTGGAATAGCAACCTGCAAAGGGCACAATCATTCATGCCCGACTGGTTTGCTGCCAAAATGAGCCGCTGGATAGGTCAATTGTGACGGGCAAGTAAAATAAGTGTGTTGGTCACATGAAATTTGATCTGTCTAACAAGATTATGTTGCTGAAGCAATGGAAGCAGCAACCTCACAAAGAAATTTTTTTTACTGTTCTCTGCTTAAACTGGTTGCTGTAAAAATCAAACACAAAAGTTAATGATAACAGGAAACTTAATGCAGGAGTATTATGAACAAAAGGAAATTACCTAATCTATTGTGAGTTTGCACACGGTAAAAATAATGCAATAATTGGTTTGCTGTCTTAACGAGGTTGCTGTAGAATTTGTCAAACAAATCTAAAACGGACGATGAATGCTTTTCCATTTTGAACCAAAACAAATGTAAATTTTGATACGGGGAAATGAAAAGAACGACTTATTCATTGCCTGAACGGGTTGCTGCAGAAGTAGGGAAACAAATGTAAAGATTCTTGCAGGTCCGTTTTGGACCAAAAGATGACTTAGACTTAACGGGCTAGAAGACAATTATGTATGTAAGGTAAATAGTAAGATATGAATACATGGGGAAAAAAAGACAATTTATAGTTATTATCAATATAATAAAATACAGACAAGTTATGAATATATGAATGCAATGAATAAAATAAATAAGTAATCAATTAAATTATTTAAAATATAAAGTAACAAGTAATTTTTGTTTTTTTTGCAGCAGATGCAATTTTTTGCCTTTTCAAATGAAAACATAATTTTTAAAAATGTGGTAAGTGAACAAAGGTATCAGAGCCTTTGTTGAATGTGTTGAATGTTTTATTTGACCAGATGTGACTTTTTTGCCCTTCAAGCTGTTGTTTACCAGAACAAACACTCACAATCACATAATTTGTTGCTCATTCAAAATATGTGTTCTCTCAAAATTCAATGTGTAAGTCCAAAATTTTCTTTGTTCAGGTGATTCGGCGACATCCACGCCTCCAAACGGTGAGTGCTCGTACCCACTTGACTGACTGGCTTGACGACGCACGTTCACGTTGTGATGTGGACTCTCATCTCGCGACATGCAGCGACGCAAGCGCCGCCCTCTCCGTCCCCGACCGTCCCCAAGATCTCCTGCTTCGTCCACATCACCACACGCATCGTCGGGGGCCGCCAAGTGCGAGGAGCAGATGGCAGCTGGGTTGTCAGCATCCAGAGAGAGTAAGAAATGCTCTTGTTTTGTTTTTCTCGATCTGTTTATTTTGGACACCCCACAAAGAGCAACAAAGGATGATGTTGATGGTTTTATTGTTGTTGGTCCAGAAAGATCCATCTGTGTGGAGGTTCTTTGGTCAGAGAAGATTGGGTGCTGACAGACCAGCAATGCTTCACATCCTGGTATCGACTTTGAACTGTTTTAATATATCATGTTTATTAAACTTTAATGCAGGCCCGACTTGTATGCTGCTCATATGGGCTGTTGTGAATATGGGAAGAATGACATGGGGGGGGGGTGTAACTTGAAGCAGCAAGAAAGTATGCAATGGAATCACTACTCTGCATTACATATAAAACGCTCGTTGAATCACACATTTGGACAGTCACTTGTTGCCCGGCACATTTCGAAATTGCATTTTGATGCTTGATTTGGGTAGCTTAAAAAATAAATAAATAAATAAAAAATACCGGTATTAATATTTAATAGATATTTTGGATTGATTTACTAATACTCATAATGTACCTAAGTGATTACATTAATGTGCTATAGTGTATTGTTTTTTTTAATTTATTTGATTTTTTTATTTATTTATTTTTTATTATTTATTTTTTATTTGCAATCATTTATAGTATTATTAAGGGACTTATTGCATTTTTGATTTATTTGATTTAATTAGCTTTATTGTTTGAAATAATTTTGTTGTTGTGTCATTTTAATTGAATTTATAATATTGTTTATGAGTTGATGTTAATCATCAAATTAAAATAATGTATTTTATTTCTCATTATTTTAATTAATTGATATACTAAGTAAATTAAGTTATTTCATACTATTAATTGATTAAATATACTTATTGTATTTACTTGTTTAATTTGAGTAATTAATGTTATACATTGATTTAGTTTTTCTTTTCATGTCATGGATTTTATTGAATGTATTGAACTGTTTAATAAAAACTTGGTTTGGAAGATGGATGGATGGATGGATGGATGGATGGATGGATGGACGGACGGACGGACGGACGGACGGGCGGACTTTTGTTATGTTGGTCTTCTGTCTGCCGTGAACGCGACATATTTTTTTGTCTTTTTCCCAGCGTTCCAGACCTGAGAGAGTACAGCGTGCAGGTGGGCCTACGCCACCTCAACGAGTCGTCGCGTCACCCCAGACTCAGAATTTCTCGCCTTATCTGCGGCCCGGAGGGGTCCAACCTGGTCATGCTGAAACTGGCCGAGTGAGTTGGCAACATTCCTCCAACTGAGCGCCGTTAGCTCCATTTACCATCCGTGATTGATGCGCGTTACAGCCCCGCGCCCGTGTCCGAGGGCGCCGCCACCATCCATCTTCCCGTCAAAGAATGCCGCATCGCCGAGGGCACCCACTGCACCATGTACGGATGGGGCGAAACCAAAGGTAGCTAGCTTGTTTTTTGTTTTGCTTGCACTGGCATTGATCAAACAAAATCCCTCCTGACAATTGTTGTGCTTCGTGCACACAGATCGGGAGCGGGCCCAGGCGCTCAACGCTGTCACCATGCCGATGGTGGACGATGACAAGTGTTCCCGGATCAAGGGCGACGCCGGAGACAGCAGGATATGTGCTGGGGGCAAGAGAGGAGAAGGCGTGTGCGAAGTAAGGGAGTTCTATTTCATCCCTATTGACCTCCAGAGTCAAAGCAGTGAATTCTCGCTTTGCGCATGCACAGCTTGAGTTATGCATCGAAGTTCCACTCTCACCGCAGGTTCATTTCCCACGTAATCACCTCACTGCAAAACGATAGTTGTAACTTTTGTTTTGACTAGCTTGTTGCTAGGAAGATTTCGAAGAGCACTCATAAGTCACTCAAATTCATACTAAGCAATAGGGGTGTAAAAAAAAAAAAAATCGATTTGGCGATATATCGCGATACTACATCGCGCGATTCTCGAATCGATTCAATAATCGGCAGAATTTTTTTTTTTTTTTTTTTTTTTTTTTTTTTTTTTTTAGGATTCACACCTTGAGCATGGAAGAATGTTATATGAACGGAACATTAAGCCTTAATATTTTATTTTAATGCTGTTCAAACATGAAACAGATTACAACCTCTATAAGTCTGAAATTTCAGATAAATAAATAATACATTTTCATATAAATCTTACATTTTCTAAATTTGAATGAAAAAAATCGCAACAATCGACTTATAAATTCGTATCGGGATTAATCGGTATCGAATCGAATCGTGACCTGTGAATCGTGATACGAATCGAATCGTCAGGTACTAGGCAATTCACACCCCTACTAAGCAATATTTATATAATGCTCCAAAAACAGAAGGGACATTTATTTTGCTTGGGTTAACAGCCAGCCAACATTGCGCTCTCATTCGTTGGCACCCACGTCACTCACCAAGCGAGACTCCACCTTTAAAGCCATACACACTCACTCCCGGTGGATAAAAATCGTACTTGCACATCACATTCATCATCACATCTGATTAATGGATGGCGTAGTCGGCCCATTAATTCCAGATATACTCAAAAGCATAGTCAATATTCATCGCACAGTTACTTGGTCACTTGTTACTAGGCAGATTTCATAGAGCACACACGCTCAACTGTATATTAAAATAGCAAGGGCTCACATATTTAAATGCATTCATATTGATATGGAATCAATACTATGTTTTAAATATAAATGCAACATTTGTACCACTTGTTACTAGGCAGATTTATTACAGTCTACAGAGTGTATTCAAATGCATTCTTTTTTTATTTCGCTGTATTGAATCTAAAATGTGTTTCCAGCTCAAATTTGCCTGGTTGCTTGTTGCCAGGCAAATTACATGTTCAACACAATTACAAGAAAAACACATGCTAGTCCATAGTAACAAGGATTATTACATACTGGAAGGATTTGGGTGCATTAGACACAGTTAAATCCCTACTCTGTCTTAAAGGGATACTTGACTCATTGAGCAATTTTCAGCAGTGAAAAGTTAATATTTTGTCCGTAATGAATTTGATAACTTCATTATTTTTCATGTCCAATTAATGCCTTTAAAAAGTCATTTTTCTACTTGCTGTCG
Source organism: Festucalex cinctus (assembly GCF_051991245.1). Classification (NCBI taxonomy): domain Eukaryota; kingdom Metazoa; phylum Chordata; class Actinopteri; order Syngnathiformes; family Syngnathidae; genus Festucalex; species Festucalex cinctus. Next base: position 10,658,848 of record NC_135426.1, read on the forward strand.
AAGACGATAATGATGATGATGATGATGATGATGATGGTGATCATGCTGTGCTGAGGAAGTAGGTAACGACCAATCATGGTTCACCTGTTTTGTGGGGTTGGTCAGGAAACTGAGCCATGATTGGTCTTTATGTATTTCCTCAGCACAGGTTATGTCATCATCAGTCGACAGCAAGTAGAAAAAAATACTTTAAAGGTATTAATTTGACATGAAAAATAATGAAGGTAGCACATTAATTACAGATCAAATAGGAACTTATTACGACTGAAAATGGCTCAATGAGTCAAGCATCTCTTTCAATATATAACAGTTTCTCATCAGCCACTTGTGACCAGGAAGATTTCTTATTATTTATTATTTTGGTAATTCAAAGTTATGCAGTTAGCACATTGAAATTTGCACTTTGTATTATAAAAAAAAATCATTTTTCTTCACATATTTTCCCGGCTGCGTGTTCCTTCGCAGATTTTGAAGATCACAGTTGGACAGATGCATCATAATCTGATTATTTATAGTATTGATCATCTAATTCATACTTTGAATCACAACTCTGTATGAAATATGAAAAAAGGGATCAATGATTGTCACTCTGAGCTGATCCTGATGCAGATTTTCTTCCCTTTTGCCAGAAAGACAACGGCGGTCCGCTGGTGTGCCAGGAGCGGGAGCGTCGAGTGGTTGTGGGCGTGAGCATCCAGCGCACCAAGTGCGCGTCGTCACGGCCGGCGCTCTTCGTCAACGTGGCGTTCTACTCGCAGTGGATTTACAAAGTCTTCAAGCTTTACCCGAGCCCCGACACGAACTGACCGACCAGGTTTTGGGGGAATCATGTTTTTTCAGGGAAAAAAAAAAAAATCGGCGACTACCAAATGGATTGTCCACTATGCAAATGAAGATTGTGTGACTAATAATACGCTCCTGGAATTTACTTGAATACTCCGATGGCTGCCCGTGGAGTAGCTTTGGCGGGCAATTGGATGCTGCTTTCACGCTCCGAGGCCTCGTGCTAATGCTTGTTGCATGAGCGAGCGAGCGAGCGAGCGAGCGGCCCCGGCCAAGGCAAACACGCCTGCGCTTTGTGGAGGGAAGCGCCGTGGCCCCTGGTGGACCGTGCGCGCTCACTCGGATATTTTTCTTCTTCACGCAAAGTGAAGCATTCTGTACATAGCGGGACGGATTTTAGGATGCAATTTTATGGGTCTCATAGATCCCACTTCCCTTCCCATCTCTTCCTTCTCGCCGCTAATGATGTTTGAGATATTTAAAAGAGAGAGCTAGTTTGGCTGTATTTATTGTCGAGCGCGGTCCAAATGGTTTTGGGATTCATTAAGACCAGATGAGCACAAAAAAGGAATCCAGAGCTTGATAGTTTGCTGGCTAAATGAAGACATTTTTGGCTGGTGTCAGTTCGATGATTATTCATCTTTTTTTTTTCTTTTTTTTTTAAACACACATTTGGACTAAAGTATTTGCTTGACATCATCTGGAAGAGAAGAAGTAAGTCTAATTATTCATGTCATGGAACATTTGATGTAATTGAGTTTTAACATGTAATCTATATAAAAAGGAATTCAGAACATTGAAGTTAATATTTTTGGATGTGAAACTCAAAGAATATTTGGCCATTTTTTTGCTTTTTTTTTTTTTTTTTTTTTTTTTTTTTTAAAGCACATTAACACATTCCAATATAAGACCAATATACTGACAACCAAACATTCCCCCCAAAAGAATTGGCAAAAAAAAAAAAAAGAAATGTTGCTGATTTTTCTTTCTGTTGTAAACTTCAATATTCAAGGACAAAAACAGTCAAATGCTCTGCCTGCAATAACATTTCTTTGTTGTAAACATAAAGGGACCAAAAAAGCAGTTATTTATTCATTATATATATTTTTTAATTAATGGGGTGGTTAATTGGTGTGTGAAATGATATTCTGCCAAAAATTTAAAAAAAAAAATAATAATTTACAAGTTCCTCAACTGACTGTTGCTCAATCCAAATATGAAAAACATTTTTCTTCTTGTGCGTGTATATTTTTTTACTAACTCTTATTTAATTGACTAACACTGTACATAGGCCAGTGTAAATATTTGTAAATATCACATGTTAATATTTTTGAACTTCACAGCAACTGGCTGAATCTATTTTTATAACGTCTATCAAAGCTGCTATTTTTGGCCCGATGACTTTTTGGTTTTGTGTTGTTTTGTTCCGCTCTATTATTCCCATTGTAATGATAATAATAATAATAATAATAATAATGATAATGATAATAATAATAATAATAATAATAATAATAATAAAAGTGCCACTGCAGTGAAACACAATTACCTTGTTTGCATGATTTATGAAATGACGTTATCCGCGTCATCTTGCAAAATGATGCACAGCGGCTATACTACGTAATCTTCATATTTCTTCTGTTTTGTAGAAGAAAATGGAATTAGTCCAAGAAGTGTAGACTATGCAATTGGATTTCAGGTTCATACTTTTGTCTCTCTTCTTTTGTATGACTTTAAGTAGATCAAAAATTGTCACAGATCATCTCCTTAGCGCTAGCATGTGGACATGTCATTTACGTCTGCGTATGATCCGTGGCGTTATGATTGGCGCCTGCCGTCTTTCTGGATGTTAAACGCGCTGTTTACATGCTGCCGGGCGCATCCGCCGTCATCCACTCGTGCTTTATTACCATCACTTATGTCAATAAAACGTAATCCATAAAGAAAAAAAAAAACAGTGGTTGCTTCTCTGTGATCATTAAGAAGTCAGGACATAAAATCAACAACACATTTTTATTTCAATCTTTGAAAAATCATTGAGGCAGATAAGTTTAATGTGTGTTCTTCCTGCAGGTGGCGCTCCAGGCCAAGTGCAGGCCTTATCTTGTGCATTGTGATGACAGTGGTTCACCGTGAAAGAGGTGAAGTTGAAGTCCGCTCTGGTGTTGCGTGTCCTTTGACAACCACCTTTGACAACAGATTTCCAAAACAAAGATTGGAGGTTAGTTGCATGGCATAGACATTTACAATACAAGGAGGAGTACGTTAATGCTAGCACACAATGGCAAACAAAGGCATACAAAGGAAAACGGGTAGCACATATATGTGGTGGTATTATAATGCGTGGAGCAATGAATATTTGAACACAAAGGGCTCACAAATGATAAAATACCAACAATTACAGGCATGAATTATTTATCCTCTGAGTAGTTGTAAAACTCTTCTTTGTTTGTATCTGCATGACTGTATTATACTGCCCCAGATGGCCAAGTTGCACACCCCAGAAGCAAACAAGTGTTTAATATCTTACATTCTATTTATGTTAGAAAGTATAAAATTGTAGCGTATGATTTACCATTTTATAAACACATTACATTTTTTATTATCATTTGTTCGGGGGTTAATTGATTTTACTTTAGACTACAGCCTCCTAAAAATCATTGGTCAGTTCCAGTTGATTTTGATTATGAAACAACTTTAAAAAAAAAAAAAAAAAGTCTACAATTTTGATTGACTATTTAATGCATATTAAGATGGTTCTTAATTATTTCCAGGTGTTGTAAAAAGTTTGAGAGTCCCTGCTCTATTCTATGACTGACATTATTAGACCAGCTTCTACAAGTTTTGGGCAATATAAAAACCCAACCCCTACTAGCTTCAATCCCACTTGAGTGCTAGAGTGAATTTGCCAAACCTGCATGCGTAAGCACAGGGCAACATCCGATATGTGCTGTCGTATGATGGTCCTGCCGTCATCTGCCGGCGTAAGAAACAGTGTGAACATCTCCAAACAAATAAACAAAGCAATCTGTTTTTTGTTTGTTTTTGTTCAAAACAACCCAATTTTGGGGTTGTTTTGTGGGTTATTCATTTTGACCCAACTCGTTTAATGAATAAATCCAAAAGGTCTGGTTATATTTGGATTATTTTGAGCCAACTGGTTTTAACGTGCATACTGATTAGTTTAAGCTACCAACCAATTGGTTAGCGGCTTGTAAATAAAGTTGTTCCTAAGTGTGTTGCATGAAATTGAGCTCAACTTCAGCACACACCACAAACTGCCCTCGATCCAATCTTCAACCCAATCTGGTCAGTCAAAATAATGAACCCAACCAATCTGCTACGCAACGAGTGGCTTCGGATAACAAAGCAGCATTTTTACCTGTGGAATTTGAATCCTTCCTTGTACTTTTGGATGTACGGCAGCTGGGAAGGACAAAATACTTGAGTGTCCCCAACAAATTCCACTGATTGTCAACAAACTTACTTTGTTGGGCTTCCCTCCTCCACTTGGCCCGTCTGTTTGAAAACCACACCTTTTAGTTGGAGACACAAGAAGTTCAGGTGTGACTTAGCGCCTTGACTGGAAAATTTTCTTCTCATACCTTGATGGTGTCCTGGGAAAGTCGGATCTGGGCTGAGAGTTTCTCTCGGGTGTACACGTCGGCATACTGGCTGTGGGAAAACTCTGCAGTGCAATCAGTTTGCAAGGTTGAAGAAACTCTTTCATTTTGTCTTGAATTGTTTTGAAATTAATCGTCACCTTCTTCCAGGACTTTACTCTGCTCTGGAGTGAAGGTGGTCCGGATTCTTTGGTGGGCAACTTTGGGATTGGTCGCACTGGATACTTCCTCTGTGGTGGTGTAAAAACCTGCTCAAAAATGAGGTAAACACCCGTCAGTTGTGGACATTTGTGAGTAATCTACACCCCTGGAATGGGGTAAAATTTGCTGTTGTTGTCTGCTATGTTTGGGATAGTATGGGATGGATAACGATAAAAATTAATGACTATTCTAAATAATGTATATGATTGATGCGTTATAGTAATGGGTCGATGGGGACGGGTCTCGAATAAGCTTCGGCTTCTACCTGTCAGCCCTTCTTTCGGATGTCAATGTTGCAAATGATGTGATGTGATTGATGTAAACTGTAATGTGTCCGAAAGGAAAAAATGAATAAACTAAACTAAACTAAACTAAAATTTACTGTAATTGCCTGTTGCTGCCACAAAATGATAGCAAAGCTACTTTTGTTTGAATAAAACTCCACATGTTTATGTTCTTTGTGGTAACAGGTTATTACAGTTGGTGAAAACTAGCAAAAAATGATAAATAAAAGTGTAAACTATCATCTTACATTTATAAAACTATCTAAAACTAACTATAGTTATCGCGAAAATGTCCATTGTCAATTCTGTTTGTTCATACAGAAGCCGGAAGGTCAAACAATCGTTTGAGAAATATGATTAACTTTATTACACAATACTCATTTACCCTATTTTTTGTAATCTTTCACTCACTCAATAAAATTCTCCATATATTAAAACCAAAACTCACTAAAACTAATGAAAACTAAACTAAAACGAAGCATTGTCAAGAAATGTAATGAACAAACCTGCTCTAAAAACTAATTAAAATTTACCTGAATAAAAAAACAGAAGTCAAAATGAAATAAATAGTCATTTTAATTGTTCTGGCAACTTACTGTGTTCAACCCTACAGTGTTCGTGGCTCCATAGACCTTGCTCCAAGGGGATCCTCCTTAAAATCCGGTTTATGGACGACACCTTGCGAACCACAAAGAATCTTAAAAAGTCATTGAAGACGACAAATGAAAATTGCCGTGACTTACGCTGGGCACTGCGGAGGCCTTGCAGCTCCTGGCGTCCAGCAGACTCTTCCTGATCTCCCAGGCGAAAATGGACGGATTGTCCCGCTTGTGCCGGACGATGGCGGCGACGACGGCGGGCGTGAGGAGGCGCGGGCGGCTCCCGCCGATCGTCTTGGGTTGGACCAGGCCGGTGAGTCGGTAGCGGCTCAGGATCTTGCTCACGCAGCCTGTGGACACCTAGAAAAAATGTGAGAATCCCATTTTCTGCAAAAGAAATCTAAGTGGTGCCTTGAGATACAAGCAGAGTTATTATGGTTTGGGAATTTTTTAGTTATTTCGTTTTGTTTTGTTTTTTAAATTTAGTTATTATTAATTAGTTTTCAGGGTGGTTCTGATAGTTTTTAATACTTATTATTAATATATGCTTAGTTTTAGTTAGTTTCAGTGTTAGTTTTAGTTTTAACAAGAAATGTGTATTACTTGTACGTAATATTTAACTGAAACGCCATAGCAGCGACGTCATTTGAAGTTTTTCTATTGGCTGCTGCTCGATGACGTCACTTCTGTTAATAGCAAAATAAATCTACTTAAAAATCACATTTAAAATCATCCCGAGAGGCTCATGCATGAAATTAATTACCAAAGACTAAAACGAAGGACATTTTTCCTATAATCATAGTTAGTTTTAGTTACTTTTGTAAACATAAAATGTAGTTTCAGTTAGTTTTTTGTTTTTTTTAAAGCATTTTCATTTTGTTAACGAAATTGTTTTGTGAATTTTAGTTTTAGTTTTGTCGTCAGTGTTAGTGAACTAATATAACCTTTGATACAAATAACTTTGGATTTTGGTATGCGCACCAGAAGGAGCAGCACCATTTGATTGAAGCATAAAATGTTGACATTCTATTTCATGTCATGACAGAAATTTGGCAAAGTTGTACTTTGATCATTAACTAATTAACTAATTAACTGATCATTAACTAGTGAACTAATCGTGGCCAGATGTTGTGAGGTTCTCTGCCACCGTTTAGTGCAGCCTCTGTCCAAATTTTCCCCCCAAAAATGATTCTTAAGTCAAGGCATGACTGTGTTTTACTCCAAATACCCGCAGGATTCTGGAGATCTGGCTTGGTCGCACCCCCTCCGAGGCCAGCTCCACCATTTTCTTCCTTTTGGAGTCCGGGAGAGGTCTGCCGTTGAGGAACATCCCACCCAGTTGATTGAGACTCCCGCCTGCTGTTAAAAACAAACAAACAAACAAACATCAACTTCCTTGAAAGATCACCCTGTCAAAAAATGTAGCAGACCTTGATTTGCTTGCTCAAAATGTGTCCCGCACATCCTGGTTGGAGGCGCAGCTGACTTCTGGCGCTCATGATGCCTCCTCAGCTCATTTATAGCTTGGCGTGTGCATGACGTGGGGAGCACCTGAAATGTCAATATTGGCTATTTCAATCTGGAAGGGAGGCCTCCATATTAAATTAGATGCTCACGAGTGGGGTTCAAATAACCACAAATGTCAACTTTTTTTTTTTTCTTTTCATGTCCTTAAGGATGTGAAGTGCAAGAAACATGGCAGTCGGCGTATTAAAATATACTTGTATTCAACATGACAAGTGCAAATTCCCATCAGTGCTTTTCAAAATAAGCCAAAAATACACATTTTTACCATTCCAAATGTTACATTTTAATTTGGCCCATGAGTTAATAGGACATAAAATGCACAAATAGTGCAGTACTGCTTATGTTGCTTCCATTTATTTGGGGCAACATGCAAATGCACAAAAAATGGATCCAAATCAACTTTTGCTGAGCACAATGAGTCTAAATCAGTGCACTTGAGAAACAAGAATAGCTTTTTTTATTTTTCTTTCATGTTAGCTTACAAACTGTGCTCAGGTTTAATTTGACAAAATAAGTATTTTTACTGACAAAAACAAAAACAAAACTCTTAAGAATTGTTTTTCCAATTCATTTTTAATGGGTGACATTGTGCAATATCCATATGTGCCTTAAATAAATAAATACAAATGTTGACTAAGAGTTTTATTCTGCCCATTGTCAAAAAAAAAAAGATATGATAAATAAGAACTATGCCGTGTGGCTACTGAATGGCTTGAGTTGAATGCGCAATTGACGCCTTCACGCCCCTTGGAAAAATAAATTTTGATCCATACAATTTTGCTCCATGTATGATGGTGGAGGACATATGCCAAGGTTTCAACGTTATCGACTGTCATTGTCCTTTCGGGGGTGATTGGTCACATGACCCTCGATCGCATCCGTTTCCCACGTGCTGCGTTCAAGTGTGTGATGATGCAGAAGAAGAAACAAGCAGCAGCAGGAGGAGGATTTCCATAAAGCAAACATTTGGAAATGTGGCCCAAGGACAAGTGCCATATGGTAAAGTGCTTACCGTCTCGGAGTTATTACATTTTCCCTGCGAACGTCAACAAATCGACCGAGCCGAGGAGGGCCAACGCGCAAGCTGGGCACCTCACTCGTGGGGGGCCCAAAATCACCTCACAGATGTTCCACACGCTGCCCGCTAGATAAAATGTGCTGTAAATGTGCCCAAGGGAAATATTTGACGAGCAAATATTAGTCCATGCATGCGTGCGCGCTGCGTACTGTGCGGGGGGGCAGAAAAGAAAACATGCGGTGCACGGTGACGAGACTTTGAGAGGCCTTGTTTGGTGACTAATTGAATATCATGAGTCGGGTCCACACAGGTGGAAGTGCGTGATGAAAAAAAGAAAGAGCCATATGGCGCAAATTACACATTAACCACCTGTGAGTGGACACACGCATACACACTCCCTCCGTGTGTGTGCGCGGAATGAATTCGAGCCGGTTTGGATCTCCTTGCCAACCAGCGCACCTCCAATCGGGTCAGCCATTTCTTTGATTACACGCTGTCATTGATTTATTAACTTATATTGCGCGGCGTATGCGCGCGCTAAATTCCACCAACGCGCTGCTGGTTGATGAGGAAAGCCGCGCCTTACATGTGCGTAAAACTTCAACCAGGCTCGGATTGCTCGACTTGGAGGGGCTCCACTTTGCCCTCAAAACGGAAGACCTTCAAATGACGCACGCAGCGTGCTTGTTTGAAGTGTTTTACACGTGAACCCGCGTGGTTTCTGCCACGGAAGCGACGAGAAGTGAGTCAAAATCGTCCGCGTAAAGGCGAGGAAAAGCACGCCGATGCGCGCCTGTACCTATACTGTGCGTAAAAGGAGAACACGCCTCCTTTTTTACGTCAAAATAAACATATTTATTCAATATATACACGGTTTTAGTCATGTTTTGTGCTCATGCCAATCTAGTTTGAGATTTAATGTTGTGGGGGGGAAGATAACTTATACTGTATTTCCAAAAAATGTCGTGCTTGTTTTGTGTGAGTATTCTACTCTGAATTGGTTGAAAACGTGCATTTAATGTTTAAAAAAAAAACGACATTTATTGCTCTTTTTCGCCATGTTAATATTTTCCGGAAGATCTTTTAAATGTGTCATATCGAATTAGGTCTAAGCATAAAAGTTTTCCCAACCGAACAATTAACATATTATAAATGGTTATTGTTTTACAGGTTGCACTAAAACCTCCTTATTGTAACTCAAAGTGCTCTCATGTTGTTACGTGAGAAATTGTGTGAAGGCTGAAGGCGTCGGGCCGAAACATTCACAATTTCGTAAATTTCATTAAAAAAATAAAAAAAGTGTATACTGTTGGTCAGTCAACACGTGTGGGTGTTATTTTTTTTTTTTTATAAATGATTGACCAATCAAAAGTATTGGATATTACTTCATTTTCCTCCTCTTTGAAGATGCCATAATGATGTTAATGGGTGAACAAACAAAAATGGGCCATTTGGGGTCTCGGGGATATGTTATTACTATTCGTTTATATCAATAGCCTATTATATTTGATTCCAGCAACCTTTCTTTAATAAATAAATAAATAAATAAATAATTCCAATTCATTTCCAGTGAGACATTCATCAAAACAAATTAATTTCATTGACTGGAAAGCCAAACTATCCAGCTCATTCAATTCACCACAAATTTCAACATTTCAAAAACTCACCCATACCAAAAATGTCACATTTTTCACAGTCATTTTCTTTATTTTCACAATTAATTAAAAAAAAAATTCTTATATTCTACGATTCGCCTATTTTTCATTTATTCACCTATTCACACGTTCCAATTTCAACACACTCAAAGACAATATAGCACGAGACACAAACTGAAAAACCGCACATTTGTTTATTTTGGATTCCCTGAAGTTGTCACTGAAAACATTTCTCATATTGACCAGGAGAGGACGACAGCGCCTTTGATGACACCTTGTTCTGTCGTGATCCATCTCCAGCCTAAATGGAAAACAGAAATTCGAGGCCTTTGCAGATAACTCCACATATGTTGTTTTTAAACGACGTTAAATCGGTTGTCCTACATTTGTTTTTGAAAATTAAGATTGACTATATGACCTTAAATTTGTTTATCGATATGTTTGGAGCGAATGGAAAATTGGAAGTTGCCAATAACAACATTTCTCCTACTGACCAGAAGATGGCGACAGTGCTGCGTTGAAGCAGAGCCGTATATAGAAAGCGACTGGCCAACTGAAAACGCTGGCACCATGTTGTTACCATCGGCCACAGGACGGGGTCTGTGCTCAAGCGTGGAGCCCAAGAGCATGCCGATCGCTTTGCACGCAAGATCGTCATCCATTCCTGGAGCTTTCTTCATTTGAATAACATTTCGACTTGGCAGTACGGACCCAAACTGCCAAAATTAAAAATAAACGACTAAATAAATCAATCAATAAATAAATTACTGAATAAAGATATAATTAAATAAATGTACTAAATAAATAAATGATTAAAAGTGAAAATAAAAACGGATATAAAAAATATAATACAAATTTATGTGTAGCCTATATATATGTATATATATATTTGTTCTTTTCTTTTTGTTGTTTATTTCCATTTATATATATTTTTTGGATATCATTTTCGAATTATATATATTTTTTTTTATCGGCCCTGTCCGTTTTTTTTTTTTTTTTCACTTTTAGTCATTTATTTATTTAGCTGGACAGCTGGGTGTCCTCCCCAGATGTGTTCCCCTGAGTTAAACAGAGCAATATCTTAAACTGGTCTTTGTTTCTCCAAAAAATAAAGCACAAGTAACAAACTACAGTGCCTCTTTTCTTCAGTCATAAAGTGACTCATTAGCAAATGCAAGACGAGCTTCCCTGCGAATTGACAATGAAAGCATACCATATAAAATATTGTAGTGATTGGAACATAATTCACCCACAGAACGTTGGGACGAAGGGGGAGTTTGTTGGGATGAAAGGATGAAAGGATGAAAGGATAAAAGGACGAGATGTTAGTAGGTCTGTGAGCCTCGCGCAGAGTGAGTTGTTGTTGCTGTTAAACGCTGAGAAGCTGATGTCAATAAATCGCCGGTCTTTGGCTCCGGACTTCAACACTGCCTCCGACTCCCGTCACTGCTCGCTACAATATGCTCAAATCAAGTCATGAGAACGTTTCGGGCTAAACACAAGATACACATGTCAACTGTAAAAAAAATAAAAAATAAAAAAATAAATAAAAAATAAAAATAATCTGTAAATTATGACCCCCTAGCCCTGACGTCCCAAAAGAAAATATAATTCATAATTGAGAAAAACCGACATTGGGAATCATAATTGTGTATTTAAAAGAACAAATTGTTTTCAATTTCTGTGTTCTTTAATATTTTGTATAATAAATAAATAAATAAATAAGTAAATCCGAAATCCAGCTATGCTGACGTGTCTCATGCACTGACCCGGAAGTGCTTCATTGGTTTCGCGAGCATGGCTCCGTGCCTGCCCCGTTCACTCCCATTCATTACGGACCGGAAGTAGCTTGTGTAGCTAAGTGACGTAAATGCGTGCGTGACAGGGTATTCTTCCGGTACAACGTGTGTGTTGACCAACGCGAAGCCTTTTTCTCTTGGCTTTCTGTAGAGCAGTCCCAGCTCCCTTTTGCCCGGTCTACCCTCTCTCTCTTACGGCGACAAGCAAACCGCTGGATATGGCATCTGTTTCGGCTCCTGCTCAGACAGCCTCTGCTCCCTCTGCTGGGCTCCAGAGAGGGATAGTTAAGATGGTAAGAGCCCCCCTCATGTGTGGGCGCTAGTTAGCCGGCTAGCATCAGCGACTTTGATGTAGTGGAGTCGCATTCAGGGTTTAGCTGCTATATCAGGGAATTAATGTGTAGTAAACGCATGTGCTTGTCAGTGTGTCATCCCAAGTGCTGTGGGGTCAGCAACTAACATTAACCCGCTGCTAACGAGCTGCTGCCAAAAACGTTTTGAACACACGTCAAGTGATTTTCGACTTGCGAACGCGCGACGTGGCGAGTGACAGGCAACTTGTGCAGCCGCTGCGGGGGATTTTCAAAGCGGAAAGCGAACTTGTTGCGACCTCGTCGCTCCAGCCGCGACAGATGTGAAGTTTCCCAGAAAACTTGAGGGACAGCGTAGTCTTAACAGTGTTGACTTGGGGGTGAACTTTGAGTTAGCCACATTTGCTTGTTTCTAAAAAAGCCAAGAGCTTAACTTTTATATCCTGCTGCTCCGATATTTGGGGAGCACTACTTGGACCCCCCCCCACACACACACACACACACACTCCACGAGACTGACACGTAGCTAGTGTTTTCAAGACCCCATCACCATCATGCACTCAACGATAAATGTGTTGGGGGGTTTTTTCTGCTAAAAAAAAAAAAAAAAAAGCCCTGCTGCTCACAGGATCTTAAGAATTTTGTCAGCTGGTGTGATTTATTTATTTATTTTTTTTTAAGATGTAGTGATTTATTGTCGCTGTTATCTCCCCCCCATCTTAGATCAACATCCGCCCACCCCCGCAGATAAGTTATTTGCACAGATCCACGCGAATACCATGGTTGTCAAAAGCCAAACTCTACCTTGGGCTAATTGTCACCATAGCAACAGGCAAAAATTAGAAATTGACAGCTCTGTATCTGACGTCTCGTCTCACTGCCTTATCATCACTATTGTCATGGTAGTTATTGCATTGGTATTTTTCTCCAGGTGCTGTCGGGGTGTGCCATCATCGTGCGAGGCCAGCCTCGCGGCGGCCCGCCTCCAGAGCGCCAGATCAACCTCAGCAACGTCCGAGCGGGTGCTATGGCCCGGCGAGCTGCCCAGAGCCAGCCCGACACTAAGGACACCCCCGACGAGGTGTGTTGCATTCGTGCGTGTGTGTTTGTTTACATGTGTGTTGAGGTAACACTCCTATTCGAGGCGTGGTAGCTATTGTTTCTGGGAGGAATCTGTTCCGCAATGCTTGTCTGTTCGTCTAATTGCAGTCAACTATGCTGGTTGACTTCCAAATGTTCTAAAACTTTTACTGTTCTGCACAGGCATGTGACGTGTTAACATTTTATTAAAGAGAACTTAATCACTGGGTAACAAAGAGAAAAAATGAATCAAACTTAATCTTATTGAACAAAAAGAAAGTTAGGTAGCTGTGAAATAAAACTCATATAAAGTAAAACTACTCTAATAATAAATTTAAAGTTCAAGCACTATGTAATTAAACTCAAGACACACCACTGTATAGTAAAGATAATTGGCTGTATATTAAATGGAACTAAAACTGTATTTTCTACTTGAGAAACTTTGAAAGGTTTTGGGCTATGAGACAAATTGATGTCAAAACCTCAGGAGTGATTTTTCTGCATTAAATAACACATTTGAGTCAGCCTGGTGTCTTTAAAATGGTAGTGATGTTACGCTCGAAGCAGACGCTTGAGACAAGTGTCGAGGCGCTCGCGCAATAGAAGTATCTCACAATAAGTCGACTCGAGGTCTCGCTGGATCCAGTGGAACATCTAGTGACGTCACGCTCGAAGCAGACGCTCGGCAAGTGTCGAGCTCTCGCGACGAGAAGTGTCTCGATACGTTGTTCCGATGCCGTGCTTCATTTGGTGGAAAATCACGTGATCGCGGAAGTGATCGGCTGTGACAGTAGACGTGTCACTCCAGGTAGGGAGGGGTGGAGTCAATCAATTTGATTGAGTCAAACTCACAATGCTTCTTCGGGGCAAGATTGTGGGTGGCGAGGAGCAGAGCTTTTGCGCGCATTAAGTCGTTGAGAACCAGGAAGGGTGCACTGTAAAAAACAATTACTTTTTTTAATGGGGAAAAAAACAAAACGAAAAAAAAAAACTATGGCTGGGCTGAGGAACGATCCCATAACCTTCAGGTTGGGTGACAGCCACGCTAGGAGCTGAGCCATGGCCCACTACTGTTGTGTTGGTGTCAGTTGGAATCCTCGTACCTCTAAGCAGTTTTTGCTCCGTTTATTCACCAGAAATACATTAGCCTATAGTGGCAAACAGCAAGACTAAAGACGCATTGCTTCATATTGATTCACTGCTTCAGAAAGCTTTGGTTTCTCCATCACTATAAAATGGATCAGCAGGAACTGCAACTATGTCAGGCTGTCAGCATCAAAACGTGTAGTCCATCCATCAGTCCATTTTCCAAACAACTTAATAAAAGATTTTTTTTTTAAGCTGGCCTTTTCGCCACATTGGCTCTATCTTACCGTCATGCATAGCATTGCCAAGGCTAGCTTGACTGTCTTCACGACCATGCACAGCAAATACACAGGAACCGGAGGCAGAAAAAAAAATCCTCGTAGCTTTATTATTTTTTTTTTTCTCAGTTGAGGCACTCAAATTTTTCAAGGTCTTTTTCACCCCTACTTGAATGAAACAAAACCAAAAATAAATTCACTAAACCACTATACAATACTAGAATAAAGTAAAACTGCTCACTGTAGCATTTTCTGATCAGTGCCATTTGTTACAATCTTAATATAAGATATACATATATTTCAAATTGTGCAACATAAGGTGGACTCCTACTACTCAGTACAGAGTTCCAATTCCTGGTCATGCTTGTAATCCACCTTTTTTTTTTTTTTTTTTTTTTTTTTTTTTTTTTAAATATACCTGCCCCAAGCCGTGGGCCTTTCAAGCCAGAGAGTTCCTGCGCAAGAAGCTCATTGGCAAAGAGGTGTGCTTCACTGTTGAGATCAAGACACCATTGGGCCGCGAGTACGGCATGGTCTACCTGGGAAAAGGTCAGTACATCCCCTGGGCTGTGGCAGAACCAGGTAGTACGAGTTATTCAAAATAGTGCCCACCGGGGTGATGTAAAACAGTCGCTTGTTGGTCTGCTAGATTTGTAATGTTATGATACATAGTTAGAAATCAGCACAATAAACACACATGCCATGCCGGACATTAGCCAAGCACAGAACATGTTGCACTTGATAAAATCTTTTAAAAACTATTTCAGATTTTTATGTTTTCCAATACAGTGATAGATTTCTTAAGTACCAATGAAAATTTAGTGGTTTGGAGAAGCCTAAATGGATTTTGGTATTTCAATTCATTCTTGTGGGGAAAAAACACCCCCTTTTTTATTTTTTTATTTTTTATTTTTTCCCCCTTAACTTGCACAGACACAACAGGCGAGAACATCGCTGAGTCGCTGGTGAACGAGGGCCTTGCCACGGTGCGGCGAGAAGGAATCAGAGGCAACAAGTAAGATTTTTCTCCTACTTTAAACCTAAAGTGCTTGAAAGATAACCTATAGTGTATTTCAGTATGTTTCATAACCACAGGTGACACTGGCTTCTCTGGTTTGTACTTAGTGCATGCCAGTGGCTTGCAGGCAATAGTGGCGTGTTGTACACTCATGTGTCATAAAAACATCAGTCATCATGTGACAAATGGTGTGCCTTTGCGAGAAAACAATGTTGAGACTAAGGATAGTTCCGGCAGTGTCCATGTGGTGGCAGCAGTGCTCTGTCTTTTAAAGCTGATTGGCTCACTAGAGCTTTAGTCACATGACCTCTCTGACTAAACTAAACACACAAAAACACTTACTTAGTTTCCCCCCAGTGGCTCCATTAGCCATTATCCAGTGTGACTTTGTCCACTGATGGTTATGGGAGGATAATGAAGATTATGATGATGGTGTTGGACAGTGAAAGCCAACGTGTTCACAAGCCGACTGCCATTTTCCGAGGATATGGTCACTGGTCGTTTTGGATCTTGGAGCACCCGGGCATGTAAATTGGTCCATTTTGGCCATTGTCATTAGCAACACAATACAGGCAACATATTAGGAATGGCTCCAAGTATGTTGTAGTGCAATTCAGTTGAAGCCAACCTTTTTCATTGGTGCTATTCTGTGTAAATGTCAAGAAATGGGGCACAGGAAGTTGACTTAATTCTGTATTTAGTATTTGCATCTGTCTTTGCTTGTAAATGTTTATCATTTTCTGAACGTTTTCATAGTTGTATTTCATATCATTTGGCAGTGATGATTTTTTTAACCTATTTAAAATAAAAGCAATTTATGAATTGTATATGTATCTAAATGTTTGCTTTTAGTAATTGATACATGACTAATGACTGACATGAGACTAAATGCATGTTTCGTCTTCCAGTCTGGACCAGGTCAGACTGTGCGAGATGGAGGACCAGGCGAAAGCGTCCAGGAAGGGCATGTGGAGCGAAGGCGGTGGCGCGCACACCATTCGCGACCTCAAGTATACCATCGACAACCCGCGCAACTTTGTGGACTCCCTGCACCAGAAGCCCATCAACGGTATGCAACAGCAGCACCCTGTGTGACTTGGGACATCCAGTGTGGGGAGGAGCGTGGCGCATCATGTAATGACGCCCGCCAGCGCAACCTTCAGAGTTGTAATGTGGCGCTCAGTGCTGTTAACAGCCGCTCAGCTCATTTCACCGGCCTGCAAGCCGGCCACCTAATGAGAAAGAAAAGAGACTCCTCATTGCTCCCCCCAAGCAAAGATGGTGCTCCACACATTTAAGTGCCGTTTAAGAACAAATTGACTTTCATACAGGTGACTCTCATCCTGCCAGCTTTTTAATGAATGCAAAATTGCAAACATAAGGCTTTACTCAACAACATGAGATTTTTATTTTTATTTTTTTGTATGACACACATTTTTACGTGCATTTTAACTTATTAGTAATTAAATTAATAATGATCTGTAAATGTCATTGTGTTAATTTTCATCGTACTGTATTTATGTATTTATTTATGAAATTTGTACTAGTTCGGTCGAGCCAAGTTCCCTGAACTTCAGTCATGTTAGTGGCCATGGGGCCACTGTAGAACCCTGCGCATAGTGCACAATCATGTTTGATATATATCTAAAATGTTTCAGATTTTTTTTTTACATGTATATGTACTGATTTTTTTTTATCACTAGCTATACAATATTTTAGATTTCATGTATTCAACTATTGAAAAGATATATGGTATATATTTTTTTACTTGAATATATTTTGTGTAATTTATTATTTTTTATCTTTAGTTATTAGTAGAGCTGTCAAACGATTAAATTTTTTAATCAGATTAATCAAATCTTAGTATTTTGATCAATCATGATTAATCACTGATTTAAAAAGGCTTTTGAAGCACATTTGAAGGGCACCTGTTATGCGTTAATTTTTTCGACATTTAATGTTATGAGGACATCTTCAAAAATTTATATCCACTGCACACGCTCATCCTGCTTTTTCTAATCAATAAATTATTTACATAATTTAAAATGGGGGGAAAAAATGACCTACGGCTTATGTAAACATTAAATGCTTTACTTTAATGCATGTAGTTATGTTTATTGTTCATACTCCAACAGCTACCTTTAACGTAACCATCCGCTGTTGGCTGAAAAGGATCTTCTGCGGTCAAAATTAATAGTGTGATTGATCTGTGGCAATACAACGATTAATGCGATAATTTTTTGTGATTAATTAATTAGTTAACGCTTTAACTTTGACAGCACTAGTTATTAGTTATTTTACACTAGGGAAAACCTGTTGAAAAACCTAACATATGCAAATTGGGTCAATTTCAAATTTATATATTTATTATTATAGATCAATTTATTTATTTTTAAATTTTAAAGTAAAGTACATTTCCCAATCTACTAATTTTTTGATTGATATTTAGACATTTTAAATAATTTTAAAATCCATTTTATATACGGTATATTTTATTCTATTTTTATTTATTTTTTTTAAATTACGGTGTTTCTTACCCCCATAAAATGTATAAAATACAACATTATCTGTAAAGACAGTTTGTAACCCTGTCGCTGTCCTCTCGCCTGTCAGCCATCATTGAGCATGTACGTGACGGCAGTGTTGTGCGTGCCCTGCTGCTACCTGACTACTACCTGGTCACTGTCATGCTGTCTGGAGTCAAGGTAACCTCATCCCATTGCGTTTTATGGGACAATATATATAAAGAAGCAATGAAAGAGCAACTGCCTACTTCTGTTGCTTGTTTGTTTCTATTTGTTCTGCCACCATGTCATAGCTGCTCAACAGCATTTCCCCATCAATCTTTTTTTTTTTTTTTTTTTTTTTTCTTGCTGTAAACTAAGATGTGACTACTCGAGATAATCTCACTCAACTGCTGCTTCAAGATGTATTGTTACTTACCAGGGTGGCCGCTGAAGTGCTTGTTGTTTGTATCCCGACAAGGTGACAACCAAAGCAGTGCTTAAAATGACTGCCATAGCAAATATAAGACAAATTGCACAAAGATTATTATGGTAATGATGATTGTTTTTCACAGTGTCCCACGTTCAAGCGGGAAGCAGACGGCACGGAGTCGCCGGAGTCCTTTGCCGCTGAGGCTAAGTTCTTTACCGAGTCGCGTTTGCTGCAGCGCGACGTGCAAATCATCCTGGAGAGTTGCCCCAACCAGGTCATCATTGGAACCATCTTGCACCCGGTAAGAGAAAAGAACAGTTTGTCACGCTCTGGTGGTGGTGCCAACATAACCATCCAGTCACATTCATTCTACTGTCTCCCCCCCCCACCCCCCACCCCCCTCCCTCTTCCACACACATACACACAGAATGGCAACATCACTGAACTGCTGCTCAAGGAAGGCTTTGCCCGTTGCGTGGACTGGTCCATGGCCGTCTACACACAGGGCGCTGAAAAACTTCGAGCTGCTGAAAGGTACTAAAAAACAAAACCTTTTATAAGGCACACTGTGGAAGATTCTCAAGGTGTATTTTAGGAGTAATGTTAGTGAGCTAACAAGCAGTCATCAAGTCTCGTGCTGAAATGACTAACAGTCCTTTTATAGCCATCTATTTCTTATATGCTGGTTGATTTTTTTTAAATTTATTTTTTGGTCCAGATCTGCTAAGGAGCGTAAAGTGCGCATCTGGAAGGACTACGTGGCGCCCACAGCCAATTTGGACCAGAAGGACAGACAATTTGTGGCCAAGGTGAGGTGTTTAGAATTTTGTCCCTGTCAGCTGGAATCCTCGCATCTCCAACCTCGATACTTTTCAAAAAATCAAAAATAACACCGTCTTGCTTGAGTTGAGAAATGCAACATTGTTAAAGTTGCTATTGTACCTTATTCTGCTATATTATACTGTTGTGCACCAACATAATCACAACACCTCCCTATAATGTTCAGCCACTAATTTACTGTTGTCTGCGCTCACTCCGAGCCCCTGACAAGAGAAAAGGCCTTAATACTAACAAAAGCTAACGACTGTGGAAACGTAATCTTCACAAACTCTATTTCAAAGGTTCAAGAGCGTGTGATGAGTGGTGCAATAAAACAAAAAAAACGATGAGCTGGCTAGACACTTTAATGGATGGAGATTAATCTGCACACAAACTTCCGCTCGTGGCTGACGGGCTTCCTTCTGCAACTCGGCAGTACTACGGCCATTGATTTTGAATAAAAGAGGTCCACAAAAATGTATCCTACCTAACTTTTTTCACTTGTTTTTGTCGACAGACTTTCAATCTTGAGGCGACATAATGCACTCGCAGAGTCAAGAAGAGGTAGTGTTATTCTCACAAGCTATTTTCAATACTTATTGGTTAATAACTTTTAAAAATAACAGAACATGGAGAATGACCATTGCTATCTATTCGTAAAAAAGAAAATATATCTATATATACGTATATTATGAAACTGACCAAATTTTGACAATATTTAGACAGAAATTTTCCACCTGACAGCGATGATATGCATCTGAATTTTCTTACCAATTTTGTAGATTATAATGAAAACAATTGTGAAAGTTATTAAACAGAAATAAACATTAAAAATGAAAACAAAATGTATTAAACATATTCTTATGAAATAAAATACATAAAATTGAAAGAAAAATACAATATTACATTTTAATGAAATTGTGAGCTTATATATTTGTGTCATAAAATGTAAATTCGTTGTGGGTTTTTTGTAAGCAGTTAAGGTTTTTTGCATTTGAGTTGGTAATTAGTTTTATTATACAGTATTTAATGATGTTTTTTAAACTTGTATTCAAGTACACCATATTTAAAAATAAAATAAAACTATTACTAATCTATAAGCATTTTTGAAAAAATAAATCTAACAAACTAGCTCTGAAAAGAAATTAATACTAAATTTATAGGTGCACGATGCAAGATTAGACTCAAATTTGAGTGTTAAAATAACCATATTTTTCACCCGCACACGTTTTAAGAATTGTATTATGGACAGGAGGCACTACTATGGCACAATGACTGTTGCCCCTATTTTTCTGTAAAAGGAAAAAATGTTGGAGCGTTCGGGCCGGAAACTTTAACTGTGGCTCTGAACATGACGTCATGCGCGTTCACGCTATTGTCCCTGTTAGCCCTCGCGATTGTTCACGCAACTTCACGGACAGGACAGCTAATTCAAATTGGATTTAAAGAGACCTGCACCCAATACGTCTCAATTAGGGGTGTTAAAAAAAATCGATTCGGCGATATATCGCGATACTACATCGCGCGATTCTCGAATCGATTCAATAATAGGCAAAATCGATTTTTTTTTTTTTTTTTTTTTTTTTTTTTTTAGGATTCACACCTTGAGCATGGAAGAATGTTATATGAACGGCACATTAAGCCTTAATATTTTTATTTTAATGCTGTTCAAACATGAAACAGATTACAACCTCTATAAGACTGAAATTTCAGATAAATAAATAATACATTTTCATATAAATCTTACACTCTACAAGCTTACTGATTAGTATTTTCTAAATATGAATGAAAAAAAATCGCAACAATCGACTTATAAATTCGTATCGGGATTAATCGGTATCGAATCGTGACCATTCGTATCGGGATTAATCGGTATCGAATCGAATCGTGACCTGTGAATCGTGATACGAATCGAATCGTCAGGTACTAGGCAATTCACACCCCTAGTCTCAATCCCTTATGGAGACTCCACGGAAGACAAAGAGAAGTAAAAAACTTTAAGACCAGCGTCACGGGAGGACGCGGATAAATATAGGAGCAGCGTTTGTCAGGTGGAGAGAGCTAAGAGCTATCCTGGGGATGAAACGGGACTCACAGCTTGCTGACTTTTTGCTAAAAAGGTAAGACTTCGTAACGAAAATACGATAGGGTCTATTTATGATTAGCAGTGCAGAATAAAACTACCACACGGTCGCTTACTAATGTCTCCACACTTGGGGATATTAGCAACGCAGTGCTATCCTCAATGTCATCGGATTCACAGGATGCATTTGGGAGGTTGTAAATACGTAAGCTTTTGTCACTCAAAATTAGTTTAACATACAAAGTAACTTGAAGATTAATACGTTTCTTACCTCTGTAGACATTATTAACTCTTTGACTGCCAAAAACGTTTAATAACGATCAGTAAAATCACGACGTATATTGCCATAAATGTTAAATACCGTCAACAATTTTTTTTTTTTTTTTTTCTCAGTGCAATGTCTAAGTGCAGCTCTGCCTGGTCAATGGGTTGTGGAATCTAAAACACTCTAAACTATGGCCAGCAGATGGAAGCATTGTATCTCTTTTCGCCAATGATCAAAGCCTCTGTCATATCAAAGTTTTTCCTTGATAACGGGTGGCAGTAAAAGAGTTAAGCCTATGAAAAAGTCGTGCTCCGTGTTGACGTTTGTTAAATTAATTTGGAGGTTTACTCGTGCCCGTGAAGTCGCGCACGCCCCTGGCTGTGTGCATGTCGCTGGGGTCCATTCCACGTTCCGCCAGAGGGGTCGCAAATGTGCAAAAACTCTGAATCCTGCTTCGTGCCCCTTTTAAGAAAACAAAAGCCAACTCGAAATAAAAGCAACTATAATGAACAATCTCCAATAGTTTTAACCCTGTTGCCAATCCCTCATACTGTGCTCGGACTTGACACAGGACAAGGTTTTGGCCTTGAAGTTTGCGTTTCTCTCCCATCCTAAAAGCTGATGCCGTAGCAGCACTCCGTTTCAAACAAAAGCCTTGATTACCTTTTAGAACCGACACCAAGGTAAAAATGAATAAAAGCTGACCCCTTTGCATTCCCCTGGCACTTGTTTTTCTTCTCTTGCCATAAACAAAGCTTGACGGCCACCTTGAAAGGGTCCCGGTCCAATTAGGCCCAAAATCGCTGGCTCATGCTGCTAAAAGCCAGGCACATATTAGCTTTGGAGGTTATTGGCCAGGGCCTTGGGAAGGGGAGAGGAAAGTGTCCTCAATGCAGAGTACACTCCCTCCTACTTGTCAACGCATATTAGCTTCAATGGAGGCAGATGGACAGCACAGTTGGTGTAAGATAATATACATTTCCACATCATCTCACCCCCTATTACTGCCTTCACTGGATTCATTTTTCTCAAGCAACAGAGTAGAAAAATATTAAACATCCCCAAAGTCTCCCCCTAGACCTTTTTCTTTTCTTTCTGTTTTTTCCCTTCGACTATCCTGATTAAATTCACGGCTTGCCTGAGGCTTACATAAAAGCTTGCGATCAAGGGAAGCTTGCTTAATGAATGCACACAAAAAGCGGTGGAATGAAACATTTATATTGTCTCTCAGATCTCCCCAAAAGAGGGGCTGGGATGTGCCAGGCAATATTTGGTGTAGGGAAAAGGAACAAGCCAAAGCCCTTCTGTTCACTTCGAAATGGTTTGAAGCACTAAGAGCACTCATCTGGTTTGTTTTGTCGTGCATGATGTGAATCCCAAGCTGCTGTGTCTGCTACATGAATAGTATCGTTTTCATTATATAAAATTTTATTTTTTCATTATTGTAATTATTTAAAAAAAAATATATTTTTATGAGTATTTTTAAGTATTTTTAATAATAATTTTTTAAATAAGAAAAATCCATTTTTTTTTTAATAGTTACTCTTTAATTTACTAATCAAATTGCTAAATTCTCAGCTGAATGGTATACTTAATGAAATTATTCTATCAGATTTTTTAAATTAATTTATGTTTTAAAAAAAAAAAAAAACTTGTGAAAAAAGCAATCTAATCACCAGATATGCACCATATGTCTCTGATGCATGTCCATCTATCCATCTGTCTTGTTCCCCTCTGCTTTTCACTTCCTATTACCTGACTGATGGATAGATAGAGTGGCGGGCCAGTGAAGGTCCAATCCCCACAAGTCAATCCTGCTGACGCCTCTTCATTTTTTTTATTTGGGACTGGATGTAGGCCATGTCCCGATAGTCCTACCCTTCCCGCCCCAGTAAAAAAAAAAAAAAAAAAAAAAAAATCCAAGGTGATAGAGTGAAAATGATGTGGCGTAAAAGGCTTTTTACTTACCTTTCATGGCTGGAGAGACTACACCTGCCTCATTTTCCTCCTCCATAATATTTATTAACTGTACAGGCAGTGGTACGAATGGCATTTCAGATTATAACATTGAAAATACTGTAAAACTACTCACACTTTTAGTACTTACAGATACTTAACGGAGAGCAAGTGTGGATTTATCATCACTTTTCCCTTTTGTCGTCACTGGTAACCCTTAGTAGGTTTGTAGACAAAGTGGAGTTATTCCTTCTTAGATTAGGTTAACATTACAACTTAATCACTGTACCACAGAATTAAATGCAGATAAAATAAAGTCAAACTGTTCAACCTTCCTCAAAAAAGCCCAATAGCCATAAAAGCAGGCACTTTTGTGTAATTTTAATAACACTATAATATTGTACTTTTATATAAAAAACATTTAGTAATAACATAATAAAATAGTATAATCAAAGAGGTTGTGCATCATGATTAATTTGTTGCAGCTCTTTTGGTGGGTGCAGCTTTGGCCACTGGGGAGCAGTATAATATAGCCATGCAGACAAAAACGAAGACGATTTAAAAAACAAAACAAAAACAAAACAGGAAGCTCATAGTTGTGAGTAAAGGCCTTAATTTTAACATGGCCAGTAGATTAGAACATCGCCTACACGTTTAGACCTTTTTATTTTTTTTTTATTTTTTGAATGCCTTCGTCAGGGCAAGCTACTACTAAGGCTGAAATGTGTGGCAGTTTTTTTAATCAAATTAAGACCTTTTATTCACAACTGCTTAGTGCCTCAGCTTTTTGTTTAAGTTCTCAAGAACACCTAATACACATTTAAATACAAAAAAAAACAAAAAAACAACAATCCAATCCAGTAGCACTCCTGCACGCTTTGATTGCAAAAACCGAGTTTCACACCTACTCAAAGTGACTAAGATGTAGAAACATTGGTCATTTTACAGAAAGGATAAAGAATATATGCCTGTGAGTATTGTGATGTTGTCTGCCTACATCTGTTACTGCACAGTTAGCTGCTATTTGTTAGCACGCCCATGGCATTGTGTGTTCACATTTTCTGCCAGGCGTTATAAAAACAAAATAAAAAAATCCACAGTGCCAGCCACTTTTGAGCATTTTAACTCATCTTTCAAGGCAAAAAGAATATTTTTTGCCTTTACTACATATACAATGTGGCTACTCAATGAAAGATCGCATTCCATTCATTGGAATTTTACTAATCATC
Organism: Festucalex cinctus; assembly: GCF_051991245.1. Lineage (NCBI taxonomy): Eukaryota > Metazoa > Chordata > Actinopteri > Syngnathiformes > Syngnathidae > Festucalex > Festucalex cinctus. The sequence goes on from NC_135426.1 coordinate 10,683,396, forward strand.
ATGAAACGTCTTTGGCAGTCAAAGAGTTAAGCTAATGGGTGTGACAATCAGTGGTACTTTAATTTTGGACTTCAGGATTAGGGTTCGGTTTGATAGCCTTTACCTGGGAGTGGCATGAAAGAGCTAGAAGCCTCTCTCCCCCAGTCATCTCAAAGTGTAGCTCCACTTGTCACGTAATTTTCACGATTTACTTGCTGTATTTTTTCCCATCTGCTGCAGGCTGAAAAACTCACACTGCTTGTTTATTTATCTGAGGCATCATAAATGCTCTTCTTTTTTCTTTCTTTTTTTTTTTTTTTTTGGTATACTTTCGGTGACAAGGCACCTCTTAGGGCATTTTTGATGGAAATGCTGCCAGAGATGAGTAAGTCCTGCTTCCGCTTGTCTTTTTCTTTTCTTCTTCCTCTTTCCCCGCGGGTCATAAGCACCTTCTTACTGTGCTGTGACAGATCTTGGCCACTGCAGATGTCTTGCTTGCCGGTAGGCAGTAGGTGGCAGTAGTGTGCCACCTCTGGAGGCTCCATCGACTGAGACCATGAGTCACAACAAGTCTCCCGTGACCCCCGCCCAACAACCCCCCATCTTTGTCATATCAGATGACAAGACGCCATCCTCCATCTTTGCTCCCTCTATTTGGGGCGTAGATCTGTCTTTCCAACCCCCCTTCCCTAATTACCTGCTAAATGCCTTATTTAGGTGCGCGGGCCGCCCAGTGACCTTGTGTAGACTCACTGATAAGCATGTGATGTATTATCGGCCAGTGGGCACGGTCCAATTCCTATTCCCCATTGGCTGTTGAGCTTGATTATTTGAACAAAAAATGAGCCTGTGTTTTGTGTGTCTAACGTTTATAAAATGTTTTCAGTCACACAGCTACACACTCCTACAGTGTTTTTTTTCCCCCCATACCTGAGTCAATGTCACCTTAAGGTTCCTTACAGACTGCCCCATTTCACAAGAATTTTTCAATGAACATCATATATGTTGTATCAGGTAGATGTTATCCTCTTCCAAATGCAAATTGGTAAAGCTCCCATTTTTTTCTTTTTTCTTTTTTTTTTGTTAATTAAAGTAAACTGCCAGCTGACAATGTATATGATAAAAGCAATATATATGAGCTTGCTGACAGACTGTGCATGGGTGTGCATTTTTGGCTAATGTAACTTTAATAAATGAACATATGGTAACCTTCCCTCAGCAAGCTAACTGTTTACTATTTAGCAAATGTATTTCAAATTTGTGAAAGGTTTTTACATCAATTGATATTTAACTACGACAATGCAGACATTTTAATCTTGACAACGTCCAACTAAACGCATAATCTCATAAATTCCAAAACACAAACGGAAATATTTATCCTGCAAATAGCCACGGTTTCCACCTCTATTGAAGAACGTCAAAATGATGGCTTTTAACGTCGCAGAAATCAGATAGCAGTTACCCCATAATGACAGCGTGCAGTGCAATTTCAGGAACACATGAAAAATATGATCATGAAAATAAAATATACATTATCAAAATGACTTAATGAAATCACCTGGGATCATGTTGTTTTTTTGTGTGTGTGTGATTGGATAGTATTATTTAATTAGCACACAATGTCGTTGGCGGAACAGCATGCAGTAAATCACATACATCCGAATGACAAAATTTGGGATGTTCGATACCACTTTTTTCCCAGACCTTTATACGAGTATGTAACTTGAGTAGTCACAGAAACCAATACCAAGTACCGATACCACTATTACTTCTGATGCATAAAATAAAAAAAAACAATGACAGATTATTTTAAAGAATATTGTATTTTTCCTTAAAATTGCATGAAATAACTGGCAATTTTCTATTCTAATATCTAATTCCTAGTTTCTAATTGTGAAATGGCCACACAAGTTGTCTGCCTATAAGGTCGGGTATCGGTACTACTCGATGAAATGAAGGATACCCATTTCTAAGAGACTTAATCGTCATCCAGGTATGTGTGCAAATGTTTGTCCACTTATAAGACTTGAGAGTTGAATGGTGACAGACTTTGATGAGGACATCAAAGGCATTTTATGGCGCTCGTATTGACCCGCCTGCTTGCTTGCACTGCAAGCGTCACGCAATTGATTCCTCCATGTTTGGTGCCTTCTCATCCTCCGTCGTGGGCGAAGCCCAAGCCTTTCCGAATTTTTTTATTTTTTTTATTGAACTCACAATTTTTACACCCCACTTGATTGGTATTCATGACTTTAAATGATGACTTTTCATCTCGGGAGATTTGCATAATTTTCCCCGGCAGACTTGTGTGACTCAAGTTATTTGGTCACTGGGCCCCCGAGTCCCAGCGTAGCAAGTTATGCTAATGCATCACACTAGTAGTAAGATAAATATATTTTTGAAAAACATAGCTGTCCTGTCCGCTTGCAAAGTGTAACAATGGAGACCATTTGGATTCTAATTGAGTCGAGTTGGGGCGGGTGCATTGCTAAGGAGCTAGCCTGTCAAGCTAAGTCCTGTGGGGCTGGTTTCTTTTCTTTGTGCTCTTTCAGACAAACTATTAAGCATATTGCTTGCCGTGACGTCTGTGAGCCAGAGGCTGAGCCGCATTGTGTGCTTCTGCAGCAGTGTGAGGCCATTATACTTCTTGTTCCTTACTTAAAATTTTGAATGTGAATACATGAAGTGTTACATTGCACAAGTGCAGTATTTCAGAACAAAAACATCATTTGCATGTTGCCGAATCTGCATTTTCAAACATTAACGTTTACAGTACAAATTTGCCATCTCTGTTCTATTCAAGCTGCAAGTCTCCTGCCTGCTTCCCAAGCACAAGTAGGCGACACAACCAAATCAGCAATTGGTGTCCTTAGCTAAACTTGCAGATATTTCTGTGAAATATGGCCGTCCGCTTGGGGTTCGACAGCAACATAACACTCTCCCGGCCAATCTCTGACAGCTTGTTTGTGTTTTAAATCTCTCGTCTTCTCTCTGGATCATGCAGCGTCCTCTCTCCGTCCTTCAAACCTTGTCGACAATGTCCCCTTCCCCTCCCAAATCATTTCTGTATGTTTTATTTAACGCTCTTCCTCATTCTGTGCCTTTTGCAGGTGATGCAGGTTGTCAACGCCGACGCCATGGTCGTCAAGGTAAACTCGGGAGAGTACAAGACTATCCACCTGTCCAGCATCCGGCCCCCTAGGATTGAGGGCGAGGTACGGGAAAATAAAAGCACACAAAATACATGCTAATGTCGACCTGCTGTGTCTATCATACTTTCATGTTATTTCTGATTTTTCTAACTTAATAATTTCTTTGTAAAAGTATAAATATTACCTTTCTTTTTTATTAAGTCAACAAAACAGCCAACGGTTTAAATTGACCTCTGAACCTTTTTGGTATACCATAGAAGCAAAGCAAGAGCCAATTAACAGCATCCCACCAACCTTGTCCAAATGACCGTGGGAACGCTCCACAACCACTTGGTGGCACCCCCCAAGATGCTGCTGGCACACGCCCAGTGCTTGCAGCATTGCAGAGAGCGAGGCGAAGCTTAAGATTAAAACTACACACACGAACACTATACACACGCTGCTGGGTTGCCTCGCATGGCAACCTTCTTTGTCGTATCCAGGCTGCAAACAAACAAACATTAAATGTGTCAATAAAAAGGGCAGTAAAAAAACATATTTAAAAATGTCTTTTGCCAATAATAACAATAGTGTGGGCTTTTTTTTGTTATTTGTGGAGTCTGTCTGCAAATGAAAGCCATTTTAGTGAGTCACTGCACTGCATTCTCATACTCTAGCAAGACCTTTTTTTTGTTAGTTACACAAATCACTGATAGCATGTCTGAGTTGGAGTGAATCATCCAAAAGTCACCCCGAAAACTTGCACAGTCGAGAAGGATTAATGTCTTCGGAACAGATAGTTCTCCACTATATAGAGATGGAGGCCTTTCCTCTTCCTTGTTAAAAAAAGGTGCAGGAACAAATGTGAATTTATGTTGCTCAAGGGCGCTCAATTTAATGGTTAGCTACACTTTATATTTATTTATTTATTTTTTAAATAGATGTTCATTCGCATCCTGCAGGCTGAGCTTTGTTAGCGAGGACCACCTGCCTGCCGTCCAGTTGGTTCGGCTTGTCGTCGCCATGGCAGCGGTGCAGAGACTTGATGTTTCGGCAGCCCTTCGATGACAAGCGTAGTCTAACAGCAACTTGCCTTTTATTGATATTTCATCAAAACATGTTTCATAATATATAATTGATTCTGTGTCAATGATAGCCCTCCCAAGCTCTGCCACGAGCTTGAAAGCGCAGTCTACTCGTAAAAGTCAACACATTTATGGCCCGTTAGCCTTGTTAGACGCCACACAGACGGACGCTCGCCCACGGGCTGGAGGCAAGCGAGAGGTCGTAGCAGGTGCGTTTCTCAGCCGGACTGCCACTCGACACATTTTGACACCCTGTTGGCCGTCGACAGTGAGCTGGCACAGGCAGACGGATGGGAACTTGAGACGCGCCATTTGAGTCAAAACGATATTTCTATCTAGACGAATTGAAGGAGGCGATGTACATGTTACGGAATCGCACCTTTTGCCAGATAGTCACAATAACTGCCACCTTGCACAATAGATGGCTAATTGGTCTGAAAATTATTTATACACTAGTAATGATATATATGTGTTCATCTATCTATGTCAGTGACAGAACAATTAAAGGCTCTTCCATTAGAAGGCCATAAGAAAACTGCAGTTGATTGTTTACGATCAAATTTGAGCGTATCCAGTCATGTATGGCTTTTTGTTACTGCTGTGGTTGTTTCTCTTTAAGTACTTTTAAAATAAATATGAGTTGAGAACAACTAGAAATAATCTGCTGTCAAGTCCATGGCATGCTCAGTCGTGACAGTTATTCATGATCAGTGTCACCTGGCACATAAAATGTAAAATAAACAGCTTATAGTCTGCGTACTAATACACCATTTTTGTTTATTAATAGTTTGCCTTGGCGGCGGTCCGTGCTCCACTATTTATTTATTTTTTTGTGAACTTTTGTTGTGTAAGCAACGGTTGTGTGTACTTTAGTGGGGTTAGCGGGGCCAAATGCTATGTTAGCAGTGCACTGATGAAGTGTGACAGCCCCTCCGACCTCGCCTTTTGCTTCCTTTTAAAACCCCCGAACCACCGCCCACCCCCCACCTCCAACCACCACCACCACTGCCACCGCTTGCCACCCCCTCCTTCACCCCTCCCTTGTGTGATGATTACAGTAATTGTTATGAGGCGAACACATGGCTGCACCAGTCATGTTTCCTCTCACTGTTACCGCAATGGCACAATCATTTCCAGCTCGGCAATTGGGAGTTTTTCTTCATCCCCTTCTTCTTGCTTTTGTATTTTTTACTGTTTTTATTTTTTCTGTACGTTTGCTTGTAGCAGCTGAGAAAAAAAAAAAGAGTGAAGAGGGACATCAGTGCCACCCAAGTGACTCATTGTTTGCTCCTGCTCACTCGCTTGCATGCAGTATTTTTGTACCCATGAGCTTTTTAAGTTGGGTTAAGGACATACTGCATCATTTTATAAAGCTGACGCTCTACCAAACAGTCTAAACTCGGCATGTTTTTCTACAATCTCATTCTAGACCGACACCAAGGCTTAACATTAGGATCACTCTTTTCCTTGAATCTAAAACAAAGACCTCAATTAGCCTTTAAGATGCACTTAATCATTTAAATAGTGCCACATTGTTGTCCAATTAACTTAAAATAGTTAAGTGTGCACATAAGGTAGTTCAAATCAACAAATTGCCTAAAAATAAATGTAAAATGGCCTTGTTTGCATTGCATGTCACATATAAAAGATACCAGTGCAAAATGTGCGCGTGGATTTGGCGCATAATGACAAATTTAATGAAGAAGACTTCTTAGATTTGATGCAATTGGCCTTAAAAACTAAAGGCTTATGTTACATGTCATTTTCCTACTGGGATAACTTTAGTTTTCAATCATATTTAACATTACTTTGCAGAAACGCGTGAAATCAAATGAAATATACTTCATTTGTGATCATTTTGAATATTTTTTTTTGATTCATTCATAAATTTGCATTAGCACTATGAACAAATACATGGAGTATGAATGAATCTTCAAGTCAGAATCTCCTAGAAAGAGGTAATGAACATTTTATGAATTTTTAGACTGTGTATCATAAAAATATGAAGAAACTAAACCAATGTAAGCAGCCTTAGTTCTTCTTTTTTTTTTTTTTTTTTTTTTTTTGCCGTAAATATACTTTGTTTCCCCCCTCCACACTTCCGTCCCCCCGTCCCTCCCAATCTGAGCATCCTGCCACGACATGTGTGCGCCCACAGCGCGCCCCGGGTCTGGCGTGACATGTCTTGACCCCTTAATTTGGGACGAAGATGACACTGGTTGGGGGGAGGGAAGCGGGGGGCTGCCCAAGTCCTGAGTTACTGGTGCACCATTTTTTAGTTGTTGTTGCTGCTGTTGTCCCTTTCTTGCTTTGCCCGTTAGCATTAACTGACAACACATTGCATGTTAATGGGCTAGACATTTTCACTTGTTTTGTGTTTTCAAATAACACTCTGTAATATTGTACTTTATAAAAGCATAAGATAAGACATAATTAAGTAGAATGTAAAACTGTTTTTGCCACGTTTCTTGCTTCAATTCAATAGAAGTGTTTCTCCTTCTGGTGTGTGCAATGCCCATTTGGGGGCAGTATAACACCCATCCCAATATACACTAGTGCATGGAGCTGCCTTGACAATTAGTCTCTGACTATTAGTAATTGACAATCATGTGCGGGCTCTTTGAATTTGTGTATGTATCTTGAAAACAATTTCAATTTCGATTCTTTCATTGCATCCAAAATGGCTTGAAAATGAAGAAACTGAAAGTCTCAATGTGCAAAAACACTTGCGCATTGTCCTGCCAACCCTTCCTGAGTCATGCCTCCGTCTTTGATGTTCCGAAAGCATGTGCACATTCGCAGCTGTAACATCCAGCCAGCGTCATGGCTCGCCACGGGAGTCAAAGACCATTCCCGAGCAATGGCGGCTAATTTGGGACGAAGGGAATTTACCCCAAATAGAACGAGAGCTTCCCCCGCAGGACAGCCAGCGCAAACTGATGTTACTGGGTCACGCTTTGAGACACATGAGCTGCCGCCGCCGCCCTCCCACGCTCCCCTGCCGGCCTTCCCTCTCCTTCCCCGGGCGGCATTAGCGCAGTTTACGGGTGATGCGCTCAGACTTAGCCTTGTCACGGTAATTTCACCACGCCACCGTTGTCACTTTTCTCTCCCGTCTGGCCTCAGTGTTGGAGGCAGCAAGGATTGTGGCCTTTTTTGGGTGGGAGTCGTAGGTGCAAATGTCTTGGGTGAAGCAGCATGTGGCTCATGGTAGCATCGCCACTGATTTGTTCGCGATGGTACCGTGTACTGCCACCGATGTATATTGTCAAGTACATTTCAGCGGATATGCGTGGATCAACTTGGCACATCGATTTTGAGGGAGAGAATTGCCAAACACGGAAGTCGGACGGGTTTAGGCACCTTGCACTCCAACAGAATATGTACATAACATATATGTTATAATTGGAGCTTTCAACGATTACATTTTTTTTAATCAGATTAATCACATTTTAGAATTTTGATTAATCACTAAATTAAAAGACTTTTAAATCATTTTTTGCCTGCCAAATTTGAAGAGCACCTGTTGTGTTAATTCTTTCGACATTTAATGTTATGAGGACGACTTCAACACTTTTTGATCCACTGTGCACTCATCCTCTTCTTTTTTCTAATTAAGTAATTGATAATTGCTAGTTAATTGTTAATTGCATAATTTAAAAAAAATGGTCCCAGTAATTTGACATGAGCAAATATATTCTGAATGCCATGCGCAAACATTTAGTGCTTTACTTTAATGCATGTAGTTATACAGGGTCAGGCAAAAATGATCTGACACATTTGTAGGGTTAATAAAAGACAAATAAAGTAAAGAACCAAAAAGTCTTTATTTTCGAAAAGTACATATAATGCCATTCTGTTTCATTAGGTTTTGAAAATTGAATCAGTCAAATGGGATCTGTTATTGTCGACACACTGTCGAAGGTGTTCATGAAAGTTTCAATGCAGATCCAGTAGCTAACTTTTAAATTGTTAAAAACAAACAGACGTTTAAAAAAAAAAAAAAAGTCCATTTGCTCAATTTGATTTTATTCATAGAGCACTTAAATGTCACAGTTTTACATTTCAGGAGTAACGTGTGCTAGGCTAGACTAGACTAAACTCATTTATTTGAAACACCTCCTGACCTTGACATGGCTATAATGACCATGCTAATAAGAAGCAGGCTTTTGTATGGTGACATCTTCATCCACGCTTTCTCTACCTCATCTCATTTTCATGTCGTCTGCCTCCGTCACTGCCGCCTCCAACCCTTTTGCGCCGCTCGCCATTAACCTTCTAAAAGATGGAGAAGTGCTACCTTTTGTCATCCCCCGCGCCCCCTCCCATCTCTGGCTCCCTGCGTCTAATTGGCTTAGAGTGCTGACATTTACAGCCCTCGGTGACACCACTGCCTTTCTGCTGTGAAACAGCTTATTAGTCCAGAAATGATTCTTCTCAGCTTTTTTTTTTTTTGCATCCCTCCATCCTTTTTACTTCCCTGTTGAAGTTAGCTGCTTGTTTCGAGTTCTCGCTATTCAGCTCCCTCAGGATGCACACAATCAGCTGGAAGTCTTTAATTAAATGTGCTGCCCTAAAAAGAGGGATTTCCACAAAAAAAAAAAGGCGTATTGTTCAGAGCTAGCATAGTGTAGAGCTTCGAGTCAGGCCATTATCCTATAATCAGCCCACCACTTATGTAACGGGTCAAATCGACCATATTTAAAGAGAATGAATTAATAAAAATGGGGGGTGGAATGAGGGAATTATCCATCGTGAATCAGAAGTTATTAGCAATTTTGGAGTTATTACTATATATACAGAAATTGAGTGAATAACGAGAGACTGTTCATTGGGATCTTTTTGTTTCAGGCACTTTCAGATAAGTAAACTTTTCCTGGGTCCAGCTGACCCAGCACTATTAATGCTGTAATGCCGTTTGGAATGTGTGTCTTTTCATCAATGAAGGTAAAGTAAACATACAGGACTGTCTCAGAAAATTAGAATATTGTTATAAAGGTCTTTATTTTCTGTAATGCAATTAAAAAAACAAATGTCACACATTCTGGATTCATTGCAAATCAAATGAAATATTGCAAACCTTTTATTATTTTAATATTGCTGATTATGGCTTACAGCTTAAGAAAACTCAAGTATCCTATCTCAAAATATTACAATATTTCTTCAGACCAAGTAAAAAAAAAAAAAAAGCCATAATCAGCAATATTGAAACAATAAAAGGCTTGCAATATTTCAGTTTATTTATAATGAATCCAGAATGTATGGCATTTTTGCTCATTTCATTGCATTACAGAAAATAATGGACTTTATCACAATATTCTAATTTTCCGAGACAGTCCTGTAAGCAATAAGAGTAAATTTAAAGTAAAATGAAAACACGCCTACAATCATATTACAAAAATATAGTATTGAATGTTTTCATCAGCAGATCTGAATCAGAATAGGTTTAAAGTGGCTTTGGCCTGATTTTTAAAATGCAAAATTGCTCTTCAAATTGTGAATCTGTAATGTGTGGGATTTCATTAAAATGCAATAAAAGCAGGAAATGAACATATATCAAATGATAATGAATACCCTAACTGTAGAAAGGAAGTTAGGAACTAACTGATGTCGATCGATAAGAAGTACCGGTACACTTCTTGGCAGAACTCATAATTATGAAGCAAAGTTATTCAAATCTTCACACGTCGTTCCCACATGAATGAAACTGAATGAATAATTATCCAAAGGCTCGTGTGTTCATTTGGGTGATGCTAGTGCCTCTTTGTGAGACTAAACAATGGCCACGTTCCTCGAAACAAACAACCAGGAAGTTGTCCACCAGGCGTTCATTGTGTCCTCGTTAGCGCCTGTCTTTATTCTCCAACTGTGCCATTGTCATTTCTTTGATTATTCCAGCCCCCGCCCCCCGCCTCTTAAAAAAAAAAAAAAGCACCTGTCACCGAACGCGTGTTTGTCGTATGCAGCAAACCTCGGCCGCTTTTTCAAAATGCAAATGGCTGCTATTTGCGGCGCTTGTGTCAGAGCGTGGGCGACTGTTTTGTGGCAAGTTGTGTGTCGCAGCGAGAGTTCGCGCAGCTGAGCTCATTATTCGCTTGTATTATTCTCCGTATTCTCTTCATTCATGACCTTTTTTCCCCCCTTCCATTCAGGAGAAGAACAAGGACAAAGACAAGCGATTCCGTCCACTCTACGACATCCCATACATGTTCGAAGCCCGCGAGTTCCTCAGGAAGAAGCTCATTGGGAAAAAGGTGACTTTTTAAAGCTCTCTTTGTAGCAAACATGGTCTGTGGGAACAATCAATACACCTTCAACAACTCAACACAGCTGCTGCACCCCCTTGAGTTCCACATCTATCTGTTGCCGTCGCTTCAGACTTTGTGCCCACCAATCAATTGACCCCATTTCAGCCAGTTTGGATGTAAAAGTCGCTTTTATACGTGGCTGCCAATGCACGTTTATTCATTCGCACGCACTGGAGGGAGCTTGCGCCACAGTTAGGGAATATCTGTCCTGGAAAACCTTTTTCAATGGATTCATTTGTGCTCTCCCTGTGACTTCCAAAAATTTTAAGCCGTACCCCCGCACCATCTCGACCCAACTAGCGCATATACGACTTATTAGAATAGACTTTGCCAAACTTTTTAACAGAGGTGAGCAAATCCGTCAATAAAACAGCCCATCATTGACTGATGCCCACCAACATATTAGCACCAAACAATGCCCGCCCCCCACCCCCCCGAGTCTGAAAGTCGCAAACATGTTTTTTTGTGAATGGTAAATAGTCGTCGCACAGTGGAAGCCAAGGAGCTCGCCATTGGCTCGGTGCACCCTTTTAAACAAGCAGTGTTGATTTGCCCCTCTTGTGTCTATCGATCTGCCGGGCCCGTAGACCTCAGGCGGCTGCCATCATTTACTCACCAGCATGCCACAGCCGCCACGGTAAAGAGCACTTGAGTTGCGCGCATACGCACCCACCGCTGTTTGAACAGCACCGCGACACCAACCACTTCGTGCCATCATCTACCTTTCCAAAACTGCCCTATTAGTTAACTTTGATCATTCATATCCAATCCCATCCTCTCATATGTCCTTTTAATCATCCTCATTAAAATGGAGATGCAAGATGGCTTTGAACAGTGCCTTTTTTTTATTTTTTTTGTAACCATTGTTTTAGGGGAATAATGGATGCATGCGTGGGTTCGGAATAACAAATTTGCCTTTAAAGGTGTGAAAACAATACAACCTGGCACTACGTGTTGCTCCAGTGTGTGTTGTCTGCATGGACGTAAACAACACACAAACACACTTCTAAAGCGCCATCCACTTTGAAAAGGACAAAGACGAGTTCCCGTCAAGTGCCTTTTTTTCAAGTTTTGTTTAATTGGAGCGCGCTTCCTTTCTGTATTCCGCTGAATCAATAGCTTGAAGAGCTCGGGGCAAATTGGCTCTTTGTTACAGAGGCACTATGAAACATTTACATTCTGCAATTTTTGATGCTTGTTTTCATTGTTAGCATCATTGCGCAAAAAAAAAAAAAAAAAACAGTGACATTGTTATTTGTACAGGAACAAGATTTCAAAACTTGCACTTTGAGACCTGCTATGTTAGCATTTTTCTCTCTGAAATGACATTGTCTATAAACTAGAAGCAAAATTGACAAAATTTTAAATTATGTGTATTGAAAAATTGACTCGTGGAAATGGGAATATTTAAACACCAATAATGAGACAATTATTTAAACAAACAAACTTCTGATGGGTGACCTGTGTTTAAAAACAACAAAAGAAAAACCAAACAGAAGACATTATTGTATAGAAACATTTGTTTCTGATTTTTAAACATTTTCTTTTTATTTTAAAAATTCTTATAATTTTGGGGGAAAAAAATACTCAAATGAGGCTTTATAAAACAAATATATATATATTTTTAAATAATGCCACTTTGATTCCCTCCTCCACCTCTCCCTTTTAAAGTTGGCGTTTTGCTCTCAAAAATAAATGTGGAAACAGATGTCCAAAACATGTTAAAAAATAAATAAATAAATAATTCAGTGTTTGGACGTAATAACGTAAATATTTTCAAAAACTTTGAGAGTTGTTTGCGTTTTGCTCTCTAAAGTGGTGTTAATAGCGGTGGTACTGTGTAAAAGAGTCGCCAAAACCACAGCATTTTAATCACTTTTTATAAAAATCAAATAAAAATGCACTACTGTTGTGTAAATGAAGCTGTGTTTTTGAGTCTGTGATTCAAGTTGGCGCCCTTAGTCTCTAAAATGAAGAGCCAAAACAACCTAGTTTTTTTTAATTATTTTTTTTAATCCTTATAATACACAAGTGCAAAAACTTAAAAAGAAAATGAGAGAGAGAGAGAGAGAGTGAGTCAGTCTTTTTGAAGGTGGCAGCCTCCTCGGTGGCCTTGGTAACCGGGAAAGAATTAGCTTGAATTAAACCATCCCCTCTCTTGCTTTTGGGAGCGTGTTTATTTTCCAGCGTAACGACTTAACCCCCGGAGGTTTTCATGTTCATCTGTGCTACCTTGACCTACTTGGGAATTGCGTCGTGCGGAGGTGGGCCTAAGAGTGCACTGCTTTGCGTTTTGGGGAGTTTGGTCGACCCATTTGCTGTCACGCTGTCTCTGAAGCACTAAGCCTCATGGAGGAGCATTAGGAGATGGAGACAAGCTCTGCGTCAAATCTATTTTTATAGACAAAGATAATTAGCTTTGACCTAATCATGCACAATGAGAGTCCCCTTCTCGAGGCGCAAAATCTACAGTAGGCACATCTTGTCCAGTAGAAAAGGTTGACTTGGCACATTTCCTCCATTCGTCGAATTACCGGTTTTAAGCTCAGATACAGCACTGAGAAAACAAGCTCCACTAAACCCTCCAGGACATTATTCAGCATTAAGGCACGAGTAGCGGCGCGCTAAAGCTCAAAGTCACAACGCTGCACAGCTCGGCTTCAGCGGAATAAAGCGCTGCTCGCTCACTCGCCATTAAAGCTGCTATTCATCATCCCTGTAAGGAAGGCGCTGTGATTTTCATCTCTTATCAGTAACATGTCATTTGCATATTCAATTTTCCTTTCAGCAATGTGGGGCCCCAGGTTTGATTTCTGAGGATGATTAGTGTATTTTCTTATGGAAAAAAAAATCATGAAAAGCATGATGGAATCTCCAAAGTGGACCAATTGTTTCAGCACAGTATTCTCGTATGTCAATTGAATTCATCATGAAACTAAACTTATCAACACCATGTTTCAAGTGGCATTTTATTGTTGCTAAAACCACGTTGGCCACTCTAATCACTGAAATGACTGCTATTCAACAAATGTTAATATTGTATGTAATTCGTGTATTTACTGGGATATCACTATATCCAAACTAGGGGTGCAACGGTTTCAGTTTTTGTTGTACGATTATAGTCTGAGAAAAAAACTGGAGTTTTACTGTTATTCTTATAGACATAAAAATATTGCAGATTTAACAGCCAATCAAAAATGAGCTTTCCTAACATAATTATAGATGATTGTAGGCTAATTGATAAGCATGTTTTGTTTTGTTTTGTTTTGTTTTGTAACTGATTACGGAAGCTGCACCAATAGTGTTTACAGTATATACATTATACATACATATACATTTTACAATAATGCTTTATACATTTATAATATCACAAATACCCGTGGACGAAAAAGCAAAGCCTAGAGAATCTCTGTCATAGAAATGCTGCTTTTATTTCTCGCCCAATTTCCCAATTTCAAATTCAACAAAGACATAATCGTACTCTGGATGTGGCGCCTTAAAATGTTATTACCCCATTGCAGGAAGTTGATTATTTAATTATATTGTATTATATTTAAGTGCCAATCGCCTTGTGTGCAGTGAGGTGTCACCAACTGCATTTTTGTCCAGTTGAGTCGCTTTGGCCGATCACTTGCAATGTTTTAGTAACAAATGGCAATTTTTGAGCAACAAATGGCATATATATTGCCGGACAATTCTGATGATATAAGCTCTACATTTTAGTTAAAACATAAGCAAGTGTAGTTTTTCTTCGCCTTTCGTTTGTCTCATGTTAGTGTGTGTATATATGATATATCCCTGTCCTATCTGAAATAGCTGCGTTTGCATGGTGACATAATCCAAAAAGCTCCATTTGGTTAACTTTATAAGTAGTGCTTGTTGTGTATGCCTGGGTCTCAGCCTCAGCAGCAGCAGCAAAGAAAAAAAAATCCAGTGGAGATGTTGCATTAAGCCACTTATCAGGCTTGAGCACATTCGGATAATCCTGCGGGCTCAAAAGTGGCTCCTGTTATGTGCAGCTGCTCGCGCGTTAGCACTGTTAGCGCAACGTGTGAATATGGAGAAAGGTTGCACATGCAATTGAAATATGATTTAAGGGGACCACTTCAAGTATAAGCGTTCGTTCATTGCCTTGCTCGGTTTATTGTGCGACATTACATTCAACCAAATGAAATAAACACCAAATAAATATCCCGATTCATACGTACAATCCCATTATTGATTTGGTTTTCTCAGTCTTGCTTAATGACCTGATGAGGATGAATTGAATAATATCCGGAAAATGTGGCTGATTCGCTCGCCAAAACGAGTGATTGTCTTGGCACACGTCTTTTGCACTTTTTTTGTGTTCCAATTTTTCACCCACTCCTTCACACAACTTAACACTCTTAATTAACTCTAACACTCTTAACAACTCTTAAGAGATTCAGGTAAATTTTATGGCAGTTAGCTTTTTTTTTTTCCTAGTTCTTTTATTTGTTGAATGAATTATCCAATCAAGTTCTTACATGGTAAAACCACATATGTTCACAGGAGCAAAAATCATCCCTTTGGAAATAATCCTTTTCGATTTTTAATTTTAATTTTTTTTTAAATTAAGATGTAAATATTAATACATTCATTATTGTTGGGATTTTATCCATCCATTCATGTCCTTAACTGCTTGCTCCTTACAAGGGTCGGGGGTGCTGGAGCCTATCCCAGCTGGCTTTGGGCAGTAGGCGGGGTACACCCTGAACTGGTTGCCAGCCAATCGCAGTTGTTGAGATTTTATTTTGGATTTAAATTTCACATTTTAACCCACTAAATGGTTTTACTGTTTTTTTTTCTTTTTTTTTTTTATAAAGCACTCTGCAAAATCTTGCTTTTACTCCTATTGAAATGCTAAAGCGTATATATAGTATTTATATTTTAGTGTAATATATTATGAAAAGGTGAATTTGTTTACAGTGAAAAATATAAAACATTTTTACAGTTATTTTTCAAATGTGACAATTTTTGATTTGTTAGGCACTTAAAATGAATAATCTGTTTTTGGATCCTGTTTAATGTGCAACTAGTTACCAATTTGCCACTTTTAGACTGTATCACACATTAGATTTGGTTTTTAGTATTTATCACAACATTTTATCCACACTCCCCTTCCGTTTTAATCACCACCTTTTACGCATCTCTCATTAGAAGATTTCTCCTTTCAAACACACCTGCCTGGCCACACAGGGCACAATTTGAATTTAGAGGCAAACGCAGATATAATGTAGAAAGCTGGTGTTTTAGTTGCCTCACATTTTAATGCGAATGTCATGAAAGCACGTATCATGTTTAGGCTACGAGGCATTGGAGGATGTCTGCGGGGCGAGCAAGTTCAAATGAATTTACAACATGAAAATAAGACTTATTTGCATGGTTTCACAATGGCTGCTAGTCGGAGGTCTTTAACACACAAGCACTAAATTCTGTTATTTAATTACCCGAAGGCTTGTCAGGATTTTGATATTTGTAGAAATGGACTATTCCACAAGCGACCCTCATGCACCACCACCCCCCGACCCCTTTTTTATTTTTAAATACCTTGCACGCCATCAGACAAGAGCCAAAGTTGAGCATAATGAGTTCATTATTGCGTCATGAGCTGCTGTGCTCCACTGAAGAGAAATTTCATTAGTGACAGCACGATGGAACTTATTAGCACAAAAGATGAAAACAAACCTTTTTAAAAAAAATAATAATAATAGTAAATTGAAATAAACACTGGATGATCACTGCCTGACGCTCTCATGTTGATGTCTCGATTACGATTCCACTAGGTTGGTACAAAACAATTTAAATGATCTTCTTTCAATCAGTCTGAGTGCACCTTTTTGATTTGATTGGACTCTCACACACACCCGCTGTTCTCTTACGCAGAGAACCCGCAAGATTGCTGTATTGTATTCGAGCAGTAACAGAAGATCCAGCTTTTTACACAGAAACCAGCAACGGTGAAATGATGCGCGATTTCATACAACTTCATGTCATCCTCTTATTACATAATAAAATGACGTCGGACCATGCCGTGGCGTCTGTTACCGTTCTGATCCTGCCCAGAGCATAGAATTTATTTATATAAAAACATTTATTAACTAGTGCCACGTTGTGATTTTTTTTTATTTATTTATTTATTTTTTATCGTTGCGGTCTGATTTTCCATAATTCGATCTCAAACACAATTGTAACATGTTAATTGGAGCATGTTATACAAAACTGGCCTTTGATGATGACCCACATGCTGCTGTTCACCATAATGTGTTGATCTCACGCATCAGCCTGTTTTTTTCGTGACATTGGTTTTTGAAATACTGCACAGATAATTGTGTAATAGCTGACCACTCACCGCCACACCTCATGTTGACTTGGCTGACTCTTGAGGCTCTCAAAAAATTGGCAATTGTGTGTGCCATTCAAATCCACTCTTCCTAACTTGTGACATGCAGCCAATGCGCTACACGAGTCATGTGACAAAAGCCTTTCTCCAGGGTGTTTGAATCGGTCTCTCGAGGGAGTTGTGTGGAGAACACAGCGCCTGAGTCCTGTGGGTTCTCAACCATGTGTGTTCTTGTGCCCACACACACCCGCAATCATCCTCTTGGGAGGTCTGCGCTCACGCCTGACATGATGCACACTGACTGGTTGTGACCTTGAGAACTCCCCCTTCCTCCTCCACCACCCATTGCACAAGTCAAAACACCCCCCAACACCAATTACTAAGACTATAACTTGTGCTTGCTTTTTAGTTGAATATTTCACACATGTACTTATTTTTAGGTCAACGTGACAGTGGACTACATCAGAGCAGCCACCGGCCCAGGCGAAAGCACCCCGGCATTCTCGGAGCGCACCTGTGCCACAGTCACCATTGGTGGCATGTAAGTACCCAACGGGCTACAAAATAATGAGAACCCCGGGTTCATAGCACAATGATGCCATTTCGATTACTTATAGACCAAAATGTTTTTTCAAGGTTGATACTGATACCGATTATTAGTAGTCAAGGAGACAATAATGATATTTCAAGCCAATATTCATTTGTAGTAAAAGAGAAAATATTAGTGTCAATTTTTTTTTAGATTGTCCTTTCTTTTATTATTAAACATATAAAGAATTGACAGCTTATATATATATATATATATATATATATATATATATATATATATATATATATATATATATATATATATATATATATACATACATACACATACATACATACACATACGCATGCATCATCAACATGTTAAGCTAAATTAAAAATTGAGCAAGTAAATAGTTACCTAACGGTTCCTAAAATTTCTGCATAATTTCTTACTTAATTTACTTTTTATTTATTTTTTTGTTTTTATTTATTTATTTATTTATTATTATAAAGTGTCGGGAGTTCCCAGTGTCAGCATCGTCTTTATAAAGTGGAACTTTAAATAAATCCATAAATGAAAAGTTCGCTGTATTTCACTGAGCAACAAATGTGTGAGAATGTAGCTAATTTGGGGTTTATGTCAGGTTTTGTAAAAGGTTTGAAAAGATCTTCGCGGACAGTGAAAAATTGTCTGTTTGTGTTCAAAATGTCTTTGCTCCAGGTAAAAACTGTCTGTGAACATCTTACAAATCCTGATGAAAACCCTAAATTCACTACGTTCGCAAACATTCAACGCTCAGTAAGATACCAGCTTTATCGGCCTTCAGATTCGTAAAAAGCTTTTTTTTTTTTTATTTTATTTTATTTTTTTAATTAAGTTAAGTGGAACCTACCTTAAAACGTTTGCACACATATACCCCGTTGTTTTCCACAGTAACATCGCAGAGGCTCTGGTCAGCAAAGGCCTGGCCACAGTCATCAGGTATCGACAGGACGACGACCAGCGCTCCTCGCACTACGACGAGCTGCTGGCTGCGGAGGCACGGTGAGCAACAAACCATAAACCTGCATATTCTGTCGCTGATCCTTCTTGCAAACAATCTCCACATCCTGTATGTGTGACCTTGACAGCCAGGATGTTGAATGAAATTGACTTTAACCGTGAGGGTAATCCAAAACTGGCTTTTCAGTGTTTTATTTTAGTTGCACGTCACAGCCTATCATTTTGTTGTTGTTTCCCCGGGTAACGTTTGGTATATTTCGAATCACATACACACACATTCGTGCCCGAATTCTGGCTCCCTCTATACAGCTGCTATGAATACAATTATATGGCGGTGCAGTGGGGAGATTTAGTGCAAGCTTTATTACTGTGCCATAGATTAAGATCTGGCTATAGGTAGGGCAGATGCAGCTTCCTTTTATAGTCCACTCTCTCTCGCTCTCTCTCTCTGCTTGCCTTCCTTTTCTCTCTTCTCGCACCTTGCTTTTCTGTCCTTCTTTGGCCTTCCCTTTTCCCACTCCTGCTCTTCCATAATCTCTCCCTCCCCCAGCGGGGTCTTATTAGAGCTGATGAGAGGTTTCTGTCTTTAGGCTTGCTTGTATTTTTAGTGCCTTTAAGGAACCACCCTTCCTCTCTCCCTGCCAGCGATTAAACACTCTTATGCGTGGTATGTAGCATGTAGAAGCAAAAGTGGCAGATTGCTATCGTTCTCCTGCTTTTGAGGTTTTGCATATAGTACCCGTCATTTTTGTTCAAACTTGACGGTGAGACACAGCCTCTTGTGTTTTACAATACTTAACCATGAATGTAATAACGAAGCATGTGGTAATAATATACGCGAGCGGGATATGTATCCTGCCGGTTACATTCAAATGAATCGGATTGAGCACCAACTTTCAATATGTCTACAGTTTTTCATCTTTATTTTCACCCATGTTCTCTTTCTGTAGCAATCTGCTTCTTCCTTGACTGACACACCATGTATTAAAAATAAACGGTATACGGTATAAGATAGGACATCAGGAAGCTCAGAACATGATACACGCTCACACAGTTCCTATCGCAAGGAGCCCCTTTGCTACATCACCCAAAGTGCAGGGAGGGGAGTTGAGTGACCAACTGTCATTTTTTGCGACGGTTAAGTTATAGTTAGATTCGAAAGCAGTGTGTGGCGGCTGATAAATTGTTTATTTTCTAAAATTGTAAACTGTTGAGCCCCTTTTTAACTGTTTCTAACCAAAGCAACAGTGCCTACCGAGCGTGGAGAATTGCAGCAAGTTGTAAACAATCCCAATGCAGTTTTCGCTCCATGTCGCTGCATTTAGCCATTTTTGTCCACTTTATGGTGTTTATCTATCTATTTATTTATTTATTTATTTATTTGCTTTGATGGTATACATTATGCAGCTACATTGACAGTTGAGTAAGCAAGCACCTTCATCGCCTAATTGCAGACATTTTTTTTTTTTTAAACATTCCCTATGCACCCGCTGTTAGTTGCATGCCATAGTAACAGGTGACACTGCAACTATTTTCAGATTAGCCAAACCAAAGCCTGAAGAAAGCCTTTTCTGGAAAAGATGCAATGATATGTTAAAGGCACCACGCTGTTTCCACTTCTACTGTGCTAAAACACATGAAAAAGTAGATGTTAAAAAAATAAATAAAAATACCCTCTTTCATGTGAATATTCTGAGTTCATGTTGTTGCTGCTTTTGATTGCAGGGCCATCAAGAACGGAAAGGGGCTGCACAGCAAGAAGGAGGTTCCCATTCACAGAGTGGCAGATATCTCTGGGGTAGGTCTTTCTCAACAACTTTGCAGGGATTGTGTCCAAAAACAGCCCAAATAAGACATTGTCTGGCTATTAGGAAGTCACGAGTGCCTTATTAACTCCCAGTCCACTGCTGCAGCTGTTGACATTTGCCAGACCCAATGATAGGGTAGCATTGGCGTGCAATGATGGGAACAATTAATGCTAGCTCTTTAAAATCAATGGATGCTCCTCACTTGCTATTAAAAAGGGACATGGTTATTTGAGCTTTTTATATATTTTACTTATCTTGTCGCTGTTGGGCACTGATTCGTTTTGTTCAAAATGGACATCTGTATTAAGACGCCAATGTTCCAGATAGTCTTTCTTTATTTTTCTTCTTTTTTTCTTTTTTTTTTTTTTTTTTAAACACTTAGAATTTTCAGTATCCAATTGAGAGACTACAAAGTGTCCTGCTCGAACCTTTATGTAGCATACCCACCATACGTAGGTACCTACATTGTGACGTCACTTATATGGTTGGGTGAGTTTGGTGCAGCTCTTTGCAACTTTTGCTCAAACAATTGACCGTCCACAAAGTGTCTCACTCTACACCTTAGGAATGACAATCTTTATTTTCCCTTTAATACAGCAGGTAAATAATCGGTCCAAACTTGTGATCCATCTTTCAATCATAATATATGCCACATGATCACATCTTTGGAAAAAGTCCCACACGTCCACCACAAAACTGTACGTCTTTATTAAAATTCACAGTTACTGGAGTGGACATTATGCCTCGACACGTGTCGCTGAGGCAACCCTTATACATTTTAATGAACCACTTTAATAGTCCAGGCCGCCAAAGACTCTAAATTGAACTTTGGAAACATTAGCGCCTCATTGTCTCTGTCACTTGAGCACTCTTGTACATCGCACTCGTGGCCACTCGAGAGACATTTGGGCAAATTAATTAGGCTCTCGGCTTTTTGTGTAAGTTTGGGTACTTGAGTTGTATTTTTGCCAAATTTATTCAGTGCAAACTTGTACTCCATTGCAAATGACATGACGAGGGAACGCGATGCTGACTATGTGAGAACGGTGTCGCCTTATCCGCGGCCAACACAACTTAAGGTGCAATGCAATGCCGATGTGCCGTGAGTAATTGCGGCCGGTGGTGGAGCCGCTGCTCAATAATTAATTAGCCTTAATAATGGAAGAGCAAAACAATATACAGCGGTACCTTGACTTAAGAGTTTAATTCCTTCCATGAGCATGTTTGTTAATCTGATATCAAATCAATTGATGTGTTTTTAACCAAGGCAAGATAGTAAAAGGCAATATAAAACAAATATATATATTTTTTAATCAAATGCACCCACTGTGTGCATACTACAGTATTTGTGTGTTGGATATGTGTCTCTGGCTCACTGAGTGAGACTCAGGGCGTGAGTGGTGGCCGACAGCAGCTGCTTACGACCTGTCTTATTTTGTGTCTTGGATAAGAATTGTGGCTTTGGAAGAAAACTGACGGTTCATCATTTGAAAAAGCTGGCTTGATGGTGAATCAAGGTACCAGAGATTGGCTGGTGGTAAAATGTAGCCTCAACGAATGTTAACGAGTAGCTTCATCAAAGAATAAAAATAGAAACCATTAGAAGCCCCTTTCCCTTCTTTCCATTTCTACACGCCCATGCACACAGAAATACACGCACTCCCTATACGTCAGCTTAGAGCTTAAAAACATGGAGTGGGTGGCGTCCGCAAATAGAGCAGGCATGCTTTGTGCACGCCGAACGTGTGAGACTCAGCAGAGTGGGTAAAGCACTTGACTCACCTCGTACCTTCTAAAGGTTGCGTAATGATCTCCCTATCATGTGCCGAGCTAGGCTGTGTCCCCGCCCACGCGCCGATTGTGTCGGCGTGATCAAGAGTGCTTGCATCGCTCGGCTCCCACTCGTGCGGCTACTTTGCACCGCAGTGGGTGCAGTTCAGGCGGGGGACTCTTGTGCCTCCTTAGCCGCGCTCTCACCGAGCACTGCGGGAATGCGCCAGCCTGACCTGGCTTGTGTTTCTCGGCAGGATTGTGCAATACCGCTGCAGTAGCTATAGCATAACATCATAACATGGCAATGAAGCGGAGGAGAGTGGAGGGAATTTATTACAGTAAGAAAAACAAGAAATCAGTTAATTGGTAGCCAATCCAACAGTGTGTCAATGTCCACCATTTAGGTATCAGACCGCCGTTTTTAGGAAGTCAGTGCTACCATTCACACATTTCTGTCAATCAATTAGCGGACTGCAGTGTGTTGACCACCTCATATCAATGAACTGGCCGCCTCATCAGATGGAAAATAAACAGGTGGACTTAACTGCTTAACGCAATATTAATCATAATCACGTTTGGACTAGTGGGGGCACATAGAACATATTATTGTAAATTTGTAGATAATATTTTTGGGTTGACTTTTTCTTGAAGTTAATTAGTTCCTCTCTGTTTGCCGCCATGTCGTGAGTGTAAAGACAGTAAGGGGAGAAAAACATTTTTCGGGTAAAAAAATATCTGACCCAGCCCTAGGTACATTTCTTCTTCTGCAGTTGGCACGCCAAAGGCACAGAAGATATTTTGGTTTTCTCAACTTCTTTCATGTGCTGCAGTGCATGTCGATGTTCCGCTTTGGTACCGTACCCAATCATGTTGACATGGCAATTGCATAGATCTGTTATTTTCTGGCGGGTTGCAAGCTCTAACTTGCATCCACTCAACATGAAAGTGAATGTGTTTTTTCTTTTTTCTTTTTTTTTCTTTTTTTTTTTTTGGCTTCCTTGTTTGTACTCCATCATCTTTTTACCTCGGAGCCTTTGCTCCCACTCCCTTGGCTACTCTACAGCATACATAAACACACACACACACACACAAACTGAAAAACAGAGTCCACCGGGCCATGACTCACTGGTCTGTTGTGCCTACATACTTATTGCCTGCAGTAGGCACATATTAAATTATTTTTTAGCGTTTATGTTCCCTAGCCCCTCTCGCCTGCCCTGCATGAATACACATGACTTACCCCAACCCTCCCATCTGCGTGTAATTTTGGCCCGGGCATTGCAAAAAAAAAAAAAGATGTGAGTCACTGTTGCAGACTGATATAGAGGCAGGATTGGGAATTACTTTGGATTGCATGAGCTTCCAGACGTGTCACTGAGAAGTCGACTTCATTAGGCCTGACTAAGATTTAAAGATGTCTGGGGGAACAAAAAAAAAGATAAATAAAAAAAGCCTGCACAACCCCCACCATCACCAATGTCGTCTGTCTTGTCTATTTCGGTTGCTTTTGATAAAAAGTTGCAAAACTCACGTTTATTACTTCTGCCAACAAACGTTGTTTGCTGTGAAAATAAATTAAAACCAAATATTGGTTAGACCTATAGTAACCTGTGGAATTAATCTTTATCCCAATCCCCGTATTGTTTTTCTCATTTGCCAGGAGACGCAGAAAGCCAAGCAGTTCTTGCCCTTCCTGCAGCGGGCCGGACGCTCCGAGGCGGTGGTCGAGTATGTCTTCAGCGGCTCCCGCCTCAAGTTGTACATGCCCAAAGAGACCTGCCTCATCACCTTCCTCCTCGCCGGTGCGTACGCACAAACAGCGTCATTGTATGCACGCACAAGACACTTAATTCAAGCGGCAGCCTATGTGCCTTGAGCAGCGTGTTCATGTTGATTTTGTGTGTGGGTGTTGGGGGGTGGTTGGGGCGGGGGATCAGCCGCTGAAGCGCTTTCATTATAGCTACTTTTTGGTAGGCATGAGTAGACTCGCAAAAAGATCTCAAGCACACATGTCCGAAGACAGAGGTCTCCCATTTAGTTTTGAAGTGGCAATTTCACATTTTGATTCTGTGTGATTGAAAATTGGCTTCCTGCACTGAACTGTTTGCAAATTTTGCCTCCGAAGCACTTTGATCAAAGCTTCATTTCTTTGGGTACTGGTAGGCATGTCTTATCAAGAATACACCCACAACAAGAGAACAACAAACCCTGCCCAAAAAAAGCAAAGGGAATTTTCCATGAACTGTACTGAAGCGGGCATTTTAGGGTAATTATGGCAATTTCCGGTCCACTAGAGATGTTGTTTTATGACCAAATTAGAACCACATAAACTAGATTGGTGGATGAAGCTAAATTGGGCACCTTTGGTACACCTTTGGGGTTTTCATCTTTGTGTGCGAGCAGGACATGTCAGTGGAATTTGCTTACTTCTCTGAAAACACAAAGCTGTAATTACTCAATTCAACCAATTAGCCACCATGCGGCCATGATTTTATTTTGAAATTCTGACTTCCGACAGGGTGTTACCCCGATTTTGCCCTAACATGACAACAAGCCTTTAATCCTGTTTGCAAAACTTTGAAAACTCTCTGGTTGTATGTACATTGATTGGAGGAAATGATTGACCAAATCACGTTTTTTTTTCTTTATCCCCCTACAAATATATATATATATATATATATATATATATATATATATAAACAGCAAAATTTAAACTGAAAATTTTGCTGAAACCGAATTGTATGACACATAGGTAATACCAAAACATGCTTTAAAAAAAAAATGTGGATCCAAGGACACGTTGAAAATGTAACCAATTAAAGCCATGTGCTGTGGATGTACAGGCTCCATCTTTTGACCTTTCACAGCCATAGGTGCACGCCAGTGTGTGCATGGGAAGCCGAAGTCAGATAGATGAAAGGGTAAAATGCAGACAGCAGATAACTAGTCCACTCTGCTGACTGTATGTCGCGTTGACACTTTGCCATAAAAGTCATATCTTTCTGCAGTCCTGCAGTGATTTGCGCCTGCCTCCTTTCTGGTGTTTATTTACTTAGAGCTTTTGCTTTCCGTCATTGCTGATGATGCTTTATTCATCTATTTATTTATTTATTTGTTTGTTTATTAATTTTTTCATTTGTTTATTTATTTTCAGTAAAATAAATTACCACTTGATGAAACCGCGCATATTTCCAGACAAACATCACCGTTCAGCCTAATTGCGTGTGACTGTGTCGTGGATGTATTAATTACTTTTGTCATTTGCTACTGATTGTCTTTGCGAGCCGTTGATAGTTTTTTAATTACATTTTGTGCGCTGCCTGCCGCAAGATGAAATGGCAAGACCCTCGCCAATAAGAAATCTACATGCGAGGATCATTTGACATCTTTTCCTAATAAGACTGCTTAGTATACACACACACACACCCGCACACATACTTTGCATTTTATCTCAAAGTAAAGGTTATTAGCAAAATAGTAAGAAGCCTGTTGGAGCATGAAAGTCGATTGACGAAATGAGACAACATGCATTGTCTTTAATATAGACATTAGTGCAGATTAGCCCAGAGTGCCACAAATGAACCTGTTTCCTCTTCTGTTTATTTATAGCTTCCATTCCTATTAGTGTCTTGACACCTCTGCATGAAGCCATTAGTGTGCCATTCATTTATTTTGAAGGCAACATGTCCACTTGCACCCCCCTCTTCGTCATCACTTTAAAGTTTCTGCATAATTTAGACGTATTCACAGCAGGCTGCTGTCAAAACAGGTCTGCATTAGTCATATTTTTTCATTAGCCATGTTCCTTTCATACTGTCTTCAGTCATGGCCAAATGTTTATTCTTTAGCGGTATCGTGGGAGGCTGTCGAAGCAGTGCAGAGATCTATTACTGATTAGTGTTGCCTCGACTTTGAAGCTGCTAACTTCTTTTTACTCATTTAACGCCAAATACTCATCCCCCACACGGAGGTACCTCCAAAGTGTCCTATTGCAAAACATGAAACTGCCGTTTCAAGTTGGGAGAGGCTGGAATTGAAGGAAACTTCCAAGTCACTTTTGCTTGTTTTCTTCTCCGCTACCGCGACCCGTTGAAAGGCTCCAGAAAGTTTTGAAGGTCTTGGGAAGGGGGGAGGCTATTCGCACAGGAAGGGCCAATTCCGAATGTTGATGAAAGGAAAAAGGCCAAGTAAGAACCTCAGAAGCAGAGAGGACAGACCGGCGGATAAAAGCGTGCTGTGGTAAAGAGAAGCAAAACTGACACGCTGATATATGTCAGGTATGAAAGCCCCCTGAAACTTTCACAATGTTATTTTTTGGGGGGGTTGAGGGCTTCGGGTGCGGCAGGTGAAGGGTGCTTTGAAAGGTATGTCAAGCAGCAGTATGTCAAAAAGGATAAGACAGCCATCAGTCGGGACGCCAGGATTTACTGCATCAGCAGGACACCATCACACAGCATGAAGCTTCGAGCCATTTGTTTTTTTTTTGTTTTTTTTCTTCCTTGCACTGCATGGAAAAGCACCACTCAAAAAGTCTGGAATATGAAACGCTTGTTTTGTTTGATCTCTGTGTTAAGACTCATTTGACTGCTTAATGATGTTAATTGGTCCAAGGCCTCTTGAAATTGCTTTTCTTTTTTGAAAATACAGCCCATGGAGCCAGTTTCACTTGGCAGCATGACATGTAGTTAACATGTCTATTATGAATAGACCTACAAAAAAAAGTCTCGAATCCAATCCAGTTTTCAGTTGTCCTTCAACAATTGTCTCCGACGAGACATTTTTCCGTGATTGCTACCGTAATTGAAACACGTACAGAACTTGAAAAATAAAGATGCCTAACTCAAACACTTGTATTTTTGAAATCGTGTTTTCCCATTAAAATTAATTGAAATGACAGCCCCCGGGAGAGAAACTGTGCACTTCAAAAAATGTATGTATATATATTTTAATCAAATCTTGAAAAACAGTACTGTATAATAGTTTACGTGACAAAATTTGGAGTAATGACATTTAAAGAGAATGTAAAGAAATTAACCATTTTTGCAACATTTTTTGCTTCAATTCAACGGACATTTTGCTGCTTCCTCGACGAGTGTGGACAGGAAGCCTTATGATGGAAAGTTAAACAAGTATTCTGTAGACCCTTATCGCGCCTCCGCTGCCTTGTGTGTTTGCCATTCACCGAGCTAATTGTGTCCCGTTAGCTGAATATCACAAATAAGATTGAATAATTCTGTAACGTTAACTCCTGCTGGGCTAATTGTGCATCAACGAATTATTAAATACACACAGTCAAGTGTCTGCTTATTGAGGCTAATCAATATGTGCTGTGTTTATTGTTGTTAATGTTTTGAGGAGTGGTTGAAGGTATTAAGTAGCCACTCCAAACGTCCTCCCAGACCACATCTGATGATTGATATGTCGGATGGTGGATTGACATGTATGCTCAGGGCGGCTGCCAGTGTATGTGTGTGTCGCTTGTGATCAGAGTCGGTCTTGTTTCTCTCAGGGGATCACATAAGATGAATCAGATGTAGTCTGAGCCAGATGTTCTTCTCGGTGACAGGTGGGAGTTATGTAATCACCGACACTAAGGCGACCGGTGCTCTGTAGGGAGGAGCTTACATTGCTAGCCTTTAGAGACAGCTAAGACAGGGGGGACAAAACAATCTCGATTATTAGGGGGGGTCTAGACTTAGTCACACCCTTCTTATCTCTGGGTCCCGGCCTCTCAAGTTGTACTAGCTGTCTTCTGTGCAAAACGCAGCATGTTCTATTATGCTATTAACAAAAAATGCCAGCCAGTAAAGTTGGCACACTCCATCAAGTTACCGTGTTGCTGCCGGTCCCATACCTTTTGGCTGCCCGCCCTGGCCCCCCTGTCCTGTTAATTACATAACTGGTGGCGCATAGTGGGCCTGGCAGGCCTTCACTTCACTTTCTCAAAAGAGTTTGAATCAGATGAAAGGACGAATGGCAATATTGATCTGGACATTCTGTGAAGTTGAAAATACACCAAGAGCCGAGCCAATGATAAGCCTCAAATTTAAGGTTTGAAAATAATTTTGGAGAAGGCACTACACAGACCCTGTAACAGATCAATAACGTGAGTCATTTTGACACTGATCCAAATGAACACAACATAGCCCCATCCTGCTGTGACCGTCTACACAGCGCTCCAGCATTGGCAGAACCTTTCTAGTAACAGACTGTCGTTTTGTCGAGTCTATTGTGGCGAGAACACAAAAGTCACTTAAGTCGACAGGAACCGAGATTGAGGAACCGGGGTCGTCATGCCGCGTATTCGGGTACGACGCAAAGTGCTTGCGAATGTTGCAATGATTAATTCAAGAATCATGAGACTAAGGGACATGATCTTGCATCATGATTATTTCATAGTTTGTAGGTGCACACTTCCTCTCAGCCGGATACATTGTCATCCACGAACAATCTCCTAAACTAAGCTTTCACAAACTTTTAAAACCATGAACCAGACTCATCCCGGCAAAAATAGTCAAATGTCAGCAAAAATCGAAGGACATGGTGTGTCCCAAAACTTTAATTCCACAGTGAGGATCTTCAGTCCAGTGATGTTTTTGTTATGTGTGTGTGACCCAGGTATCGAGTGTCCACGTAGTTCCAGGAACACTCCCGGAGGCATGCAGGTGGCTGAGCCTTTCAGCGACGAGGCCATGCTGTTCACCAAAGAGCTGGTGATGCAAAGAGAGGTAAGCCCACCCCAACTACCCCCTGCCTTCTCCATGATGGTGCTAAAAACCCACCATTCTGTCTGGGAGTGCATTTTGGTGCAATGATGTGTGACCAATGTCTTATTTTACTTTTATTACTGCGGAGAGGCACCACTTGGACGAGGAGAAAAAAAAAAAAAAAAAAAAAAGAAAATAAAAAGAAGCCTTCTGCTCTTGTTTTGTTGTGCACGCCACCATGTCAAAAATCCAATTTAGCGGAGTGGCGTATTTCAAAAACAAGCAAACGACTGAGGTTTAACTCACTTTATAATCACAGGCTTATTGATTTGAAAATGGAAAAACGAACTGCTCGTGCATAAAAACATGAACAGCGGCAATAAAATATACATGTGTTGCAGATAAAGGCAAAAACAGTAAACAGGAACGAAAGTTATTTAATCGAGACAAATGGAAAAATGTATAAACAAAAGCAGTCTAGCAGCATCAAAGAATCTTGCGGGCACTTAAAAGCTTGACGTGTCCGACCTTCAGTAAAATAGCAATGAACAGCAGCAACCTTTTTCTTGAATGAAAATTCCCTTCCAGTGTGTTCTCAGCTCACCTGGTTGCGGATCAGCGCGTTTGGACTTTAGAAAACTCCATCCACTCTGCGCCCGTTCCTTCACATGCTAATGGCTTTTTCATAGGAAGCGGCGAATGGTCCAAAGCCACTATTGGGGAGCTAGCTATAATCCCGCCACCGCTTACTTACCCAGGCCACACACACACGCACACACACATGCCAGTGCACACACAACCCCCAACTCTTCATCGCTATCTCGGCTTGTAAAGGGCCTTTTTGTGTTGCTTGGCTGACACTCATGTCATTTGGTGTTTAATTGTAATGGGAATAGTTTTTGGGGAGTAGAGGATGCACACAGGTTGATAAAGAAAGCCTTGTTGCCTCGTCTGGTATGCAAACCTCATGAGTCAACACGGAGTTTCTATGTGACAGACAGACACACTGTTCGTGTTAGTAATGCTAACTTAAGCATCTCTCTGCTTTCTATTCAAAGAGTAACTCCAAGTGTTTCGCTTGTCTCTTCAGGCCAGGGATGTATTTGAGAAAAACTCTGCTTTTCCTACTAAAAAGTTCGAATTATCAGCAGGGGATGTAACAATATTGAAAGCTAATGATTTAGTTTTATAGTGGCAATGTCACAATATGATATGTATTGCGATATCATGTGAAATACATATTACCGGCCATCCAATGTTTATATTCTTATTATTGCAGCAGCAATATTCATGCTATGCTCACAATAACAAAATTGTCGACTGAGAAATAATCTGTTTACTAATTTGACAGCATTTGTCTTTTCTTATTTATAACATTAAAAAATGTATATTGCCTACTAACAGTAAATTCACGTCAAGTCAGAAAGGAACACTCTTAAAAAAGGCAACACAGGTACAGAAAAATCCAAGTAACAATAAATAAAACTAGAGCTGCGAGCAGCTATAAAGGGCTCTCGCAGCCCGGGCCACGTTGGGGTACTTGCACATTGGGGTACTGGCACATTGGAAGCAGAATTTCTTTGAAAATGGCATGATAAACATGTGGATTTTTTTTTTTTTTGCCAGGTGTGATGAGTGTGTCAAGCTCAATGGGTTTTGGTGATTGTTAAGATCTGCAAAAATCAGCGTCTTTTTTTTATTTTTAGGCAATGAGTTGCCCTGATTGGTATTTTTCGTAAAAGTATATATACACACATCCTCGCTCGTACTCATTGCACAATGTTGGTTTTATTGTCCATAGAGGCGATCAAAAAAAAATAAAACTAAATAAAAAATACGTATGTTTGGATCGGTCTGATGCCAGTGAACATATTGAGTGGTGGAAAGTATTGCAAAAATACCTTAAGTGAGGCTTTTTTTTTTTTTTATGCCTCAAGGACTAGGTGGCGCTGTATTTCTAACAGAATTTTGTCAGAGATACCTTCAGGCCTTGACTATAAATATACATTTCAAGTATGGGATTTTTTGGAGCACGTACCTGGGAGTTATTAAGCATAGCCTTCATTCACAATATTGCTTTTAATGTCCATAGAGGCTATCAAAAATACATAAAACTAAATAAAAAATACCTATGTTTGGTTAGGTCTGATGCCAACATTTTGAGTGGTGGAAAGTAAAAGAATATTCATAAATGACTTCGTGATCACACTGAGAATGAGTTTACAATTTTTGTAAAAATACCGTAAGTGGGGTATTTTTTTTTCATGCCTCAAGGGCTAGGTGGCGCTGCATATATAACTGAATGTTGTCATAGAGATAGCTTCAGGCCTTGACGATAAACATACATGTCAAGTTTGGGATTTTTTGGAGCATGTATCGGGGAGTTATTAAGCATATCCTTTTTCAGTGCGAAACACAAATTTTGATGCCCCGCCCTCATCATATAGTATTTCCAAAAGTCAAGATATTTTCGTCTGTTGCTGGCTCAGGTCTTGGCATTGTCCAGGTCAAGTATTAAGTCATTCGGATAAAACGTGAAGGAGAAGTGGGCAAAAGTATGACCCCTCAAAATGTGCAAAAATCGTCAAAAATGGGACATTAAAAAATTCGTAGCTCACTTCCTGTTCATTTTAGCATATGGGTCCAAGAGACTTTTTTGTAGGTCTTTGGCTCCCTCATACACCTAAAAATTTTCGTAGATCTTGCTTAAACGTACAACCGGGGCTGCTTCGTTAAAAATTTCTAGGGGGTGCTATTGAGTCATTTTTGTAAAAATAGCACAATCAACAATAAAATATTGTTCATTTTACCAGGCCAGATGTGTGTGCCAAGTTTCATGAGTTTCTGCGCATGTTTAGACCCTCAAAACTAGCGTTGTTTTCTTGGCGAACAGTGCTTAGCCACGCCCACAGCGATTCGCGAAAACTCACAAACTTCGTGTTGTGACATCATGAAGGCCGAAACCCTCTTCTGAGCAAATATGATGTAGGTCCAGTTAACGTGTTTGGAGAAAAACGTAGAAGAAAATTCGTAAGAAAAAAAATTGCCACTAGGTGGCGCTATCAGTAAGATGAAATATAAGTTCGTAGATGTCTTTAGGGCTGGACTCTCATCAAATGTGTGAAATTTTGAGAAGATAGGATCATCTCGGTCAAGTTAATGCAGCTTTTATTGTCACGAAAAATCTTCAGACTTTGCGGCACCGTAGCGGCCACGCCCTTTGGCGAAAAGTTACAATATTCGGTGTGGGGCATGATCAACATCTTAAGGCTTTTCTGACCAATTTTCAACTGGATCCCTTCAACGAGCTCAGCGCAGTAGCTAAAAACGTAAAGTATGACATTTATTGTTACCACTAGGTGGCGCTATATGTATAACTGAATTTTATCATATAGATGTTTTCAGGCCGTGACTATTACGTTGCCTGAGAAGTTTGAGATTTTTTGGAGCTTGAACATGGGAGTTATTAAGCATTTGCTCTTTCTGGACAAATGAAATTTTAAAGGCAATATTTGATGCCCCGCCCCCATCATATAGTGTTACGAAAAGGCAAGACTTTTTGCCCAGTTGTTCTCTCAGGTCTTGAGATGAAAAATGACAAGTTTGAAGTCAATTGGATGAATAATGTTTGCAGAGGGGGAAAAACCATGACCACAGTGAATGTGCCAAAATAGGCCAAAATTGGACATAAAAAAATTCATAGCTCATTTCCTGTACATTTTAGCTATTTGGTCCCAATAGACTTTTTTTTGTGCGTCTCGGGGTGCTACACGTGCCTGCCAATTTTCGTTGCTCTAGGACAAACGGGCCGGGATTGGTTTTTATTTTTCTACGCTAGGGGGAGCTATAGAGTCGCATTGTTATGGAAACTACATAATATCAAATTTTTCGCCGGGCCCGAAGAGACTGCAAAGTTTGGTGAGTTTTCGTAAATGTTTAGGCCCTCAAAAATGGGATCGTTTACGGAGAAGAAGAAGAAGAAGAATTCTTACAAAAACAAGAGGGACCTCGCAGCAGTCGCTGCTCGGGCCCTAATAACAATCCTTTTTATTTTCTTCTTTTGTAAACCGGTTAGTATTCACGCTGGCTTTTGGTTCATTGATTGTGGAAATAATGTCTCGTGTGCAAGTTAGCCAATAATCAATTTATTTCTTCTGACTTGATCACATCGTCACTTTGGTTGTGCAGCCAATCGAGTGCCTGTAAGTGTATAGTGAGAAAAGGCACCAGGTTGGCCGCATAACAGGAAACGCGGAAGTGCAGCACTTCCAAGCGACAAACCAAACCAACATGGCATTTTAAGCAGAACAGCTCATTATTTTGCAGCGTAACATGACCATTACGATAGCAGGGCACTCTCATTACCATGACTATATTCTGACATCCCTAATTATCAGTTTTTGGTTTTTTTTTTTCATCAACATCACTTGGCGAGCCAAATATAATTGGTTGTGGTGCAATTTCGGCCTACGGGCGGGACGTTGCTAACCTCTACTCTAAAATCTCTTCAAGGGTGTATGTACACAGGATGCTTTCAACAGTGTAAAAGCATCACGAATATGAAAGGCTTAACCTGAACCCAGTTGAAATACGTGTGATTAGAAATCTTTCCAAATATCTGGCTGTTACAGTTGAGGCCGAGATGTGTTACTGAGATGTGCTTCATTTCTCTGTTGAGGACTTGAGAAGTGAATTTTCCAAGGTTTTTTGGGCAGTGTGTGAGCAATCAACAAAACATTTGGAAAGTGAAATACTGCTGGCTCTCGTCCATCTCTGCCAGTGTCTTTGTGAGGCCCAAGGAATCTTAGTGGTCCGATTTAATATATACTGCGAGTGGCTGGCAACCAGTCCAGGGCGTCCCCCGTCTACCACCCAAAGCTAGCTGCGATAGGCTCCAGCACCCCCCGCGACCCTTGTGAGGGATTTAATAAATATAAATATATATATATATATCCCATGGACTCTGAAACTGTTTATTTCGCATAGAATGGGGCAATGATGTCATCTACCGGTGGTGGTTGGGCATCAGTAAAGTTGTTTCCAAGTTTGATATTTATAGTGGAGCATAATCAGATTCGCCCCCATTTAGCCACGCTCTAAAAAATACAATTGACAAGTATACTTGTCAAAGGCAGTGAATGAGTTAATGTTCATTTAATTATTTTTCATGTAATATGAATACTTTTAAAAAGCATAAGATGACATCACGTGTGGAAACGGGTCATGGCTCAGTCGAACGTCACATGACCAAACCCAGTAAACAGGTGATGCGTGATTGGTCATTACCTGTATCCTGAGCACCTCTGATGTCATTTTCAGTTGACAGAAATAATGAAGTTACTAAATTAATTCTTGACAAAATATTAACTTTTTACTGCTGAAAATGGCTAAATGAGTCGAGGTATCAACGAGTGAATTGACGCTTTGGCTTATTGAATTATTTTGCCACCATGGAGAGGAGCAGTTCAATGCAACAAGATAATCATTTGCTCAAGTTGGCGCCCCGACAGTTTGCCACCCCCACTTATGAAATGAGACCCCTGGCCCTGCCTCAGACCTCCGACTGGTAAAAACAGCCCCAGAGCTCGCGGTTAAAGCACTGTTGCTTTCTGTGGACAGTTTGAGAGCTTACAGTTCTCAGTTCGTTTTTCCACTTAAACCGGCTTTGACATATCAACTGACCAAAATAGAAGCTTCCGCCCACTCTTACTCACAACTCTGCGTTAAAAGATCCTGGAAGGCGGAAAAGGAAACACAAGCATGAAGAAGCACAGAGGTGAGAGGAAGTGCAGGAGGCACCGCTAATGAGGGCCGAGTGAAGAAGTCTCTGCCCCTGCATCAAATAAATATGTAATGTAGGACTCTGAGGAAAAACTGGTCTGTGCCCTTGATCCACCCTTCCAGCGAACTGCTACGGGTTCTCGAGTACCAATGCAGATTGCTGGATGTGATTTGTGAGGATTCATCTCTGAATAGCGCTTGATTGCAGGAGTTTCACGAATGCTTGGCGGCAGCCTTCATCAAGGACTTTTGTTGACTTGATGTGATGTTTTTTCAACGGGTCTGTTGGCGTGTTTGAAATATAGCTACTAC
Organism: Festucalex cinctus; assembly: GCF_051991245.1. Classification (NCBI taxonomy): domain Eukaryota; kingdom Metazoa; phylum Chordata; class Actinopteri; order Syngnathiformes; family Syngnathidae; genus Festucalex; species Festucalex cinctus. The sequence goes on from NC_135426.1 coordinate 10,718,175, forward strand.
CCTGCAATTTACTTATTCCCTTCTATGAAATTTGAGTGAAGGTGTGATCCCCTTTGCCTCAGTTTAAACTTAACAAGAAACAGTAATCCTAACCATCTGTCTTGTTGCCATAAATTACTCTCACCTTTTATCCCACTTTTGGTCTTTCTAATCCCCCAGTTTTTGCCTTTTTGCCACTCTGTGTGTGTTATGTTGTTTTCCGGCAATGTTCCCAGCATGAGTTGGCGCCACAAAAATACATTGGTAATCGCATCACTCTTTTGCTTTTTCTTCCATCTTCTGTTTAATTTCTCTCACCTGTCATCCCCCTCACAGACAAAAATTGTGAGCCTTTGTCGAATTTCTTCAATACTCCTGTGTTGCAACTTCAAAACCCAACCTCAGTGGGGAATTGTTTTTTTTTTGAAAGCGTTTTCTCCAGGATGAGTCAGCTCGAGACAGGACACAATCACTCATGTCCTGTTGCATTCGTAAAAGGCGGAAGCCAACGAGGCGGCCTTAAAACGATTCCCAATGTGGCGTGCTTCATTTTTAATGAGTCGAGACAGAGACGTCTGCAAGGCCAACAATATTGGCACCTACGACAAGATTCTGTCAATTTGGCACAGTTGTTTGATATGTTATGTAACTATAATCAGGCAGCGGAATTAGGCAGATCCGAGTCAGAATGAGCACTGGCTGAGTGAACGCAGCAATGCCACCGTTGTGCACTAGCACGAAGCCCACTTCTTGCTTAAATTCTTAGCTCACATTTTGCCTATTGTAACAAATCCACCACATGACAGTATTCTTGACAGCCATGTTCACATATACTCCGGATGATTTCATGCCTCATTACCCACTTCCGACCAAATCGGCAATGGCCTGATTATCTGAAGGCTCTATTGTTGCAGTTGCGGCGATCAGCTTGTCCCATCAGGCCAGAGCAAGCAACTCGTATGATTTGTGTTGCACAGTTTCTGTGCCGGATGCGGCGGTTCTGACTGTGTACTAGTGCACTCAGACGTGTGGATCTTGGGGGCCACATCTTTCAGTTGTCGGATTGTCTGGAGTCTGGCACACACTGTCAACATGTGCACGCTTAACTCTGTTTTGATGCAGAGGGTCAACTTGGGGCGTCACCCGTATCGGGAGTGGTGGTTGTAGCGCCAATACTCAGGTAGCATCACAGTTAGGCCTGCCATAGGCTGGCTCGATGATTAGTTGATGTGATTTTGGCTGCTTCAAAATAACTTTCTTGAACTTGCTGTCCAATCAGCAGGATGTTCCCGTCTTAAATGACCAGTTCATCGAATGTGTTTTTTTAATGTCTCGATAGTCTGTTCAACCATCGCGCGAGCAACGCAACGCAATTCACTTAGCATTCACCACACTCATACAGGCCCCCCGGCGTGAGTCCTTCATACATCCAAGCCTCTTTTAGGTATTTTTATTTTGCCTTTCGGGGTTGCGGGACAGCATCCGCCACAGTGTTCGTACACTTGCATTGATTTCCAATCCCGCCCAGAATTATTTTGGCGCAAAGCCGATTATATGACTACCGCAACAAGGCACATGTTGGCGGTGTCTCTTTCATCGTAACGACCTTTCCTGCAGGTACTTGTGTTTTTTCACCCCCTTCCCACCACCCCGCCGTCATCAGCATGCGAATTGTGCATGCGAGGAAGATGCTGAATAATGTATGTCGTGGTTTTCTGCCCAGTGAAACAAGACAGACAGGCGGTGGCGGTGGAGGGGGGACAGCGAGCGGCCCCCCTGGGTCCTTTTTTCCACACCACACTCTGTAGTTAAACAAACGGCCAGTGCAGACTGCAGACAGCCTCATATCGTAGATTACAGCTGCTTTATGGCGCCCTTGCACATTCATAAACGTGGACCAACAGCTTGACCAGTTTGGACAGTATGTAAAGCTTGACTTCTCCGTATAAAGGCCAGTTTTACTCTGTAAAACCTCTCTGCTAGATTAATTACAGCCCGTATGGTTAATCTTTGTTGAATCATATTTGTGTTCCACATAGTTGTGTTGTTGTTGTTGCTTTATGAGCCATTCATCATTCCACCCGCTGTTGAGTCCTGGTCATCCCCAACAAATGAAAAATGTTCCTCTGCCAGGGGATTTATCTCATGGATCCGGAGATAACGACCTTTTAAAAAACTGCAACCCAGGAAATATTAAAGCGCTTTTATGAACATAGATAGCTTTTATGGCAAACGGGACTGACCATCTGATTCCCGCTGGAGATTGTCTAATCTTAGTTTTTGGTTTTGCAATTGTGCAGGAGGGGAGGGGCAGGGGGTTGGGGGAGTGTGTGGACGCTAACCCTTGAAAATGGTGAGTTATAGCCCGGAGGTGCGAATAGGCCGACCCACATAACTGCATTCATGCCATTACAGCGGATAGATGGATGGGCCTGAATAGAGATGGCGAGATGAGAGCGAAGGGAGAAACCTGCTTACCGCTTTATTGCCCCGATTCATTTACGAGGACGACCTTGCGCTTGAAGTGTGTGTTTGTTTGCGTATGTGCAGGGGTGTGTGCGTGCGCGTGTGGGTGTGACGGAATGGCAACTTGGCCAGCCACTCTTGATAAGCATACACTCTGCAAACAGTTGAAAGACAGGGTCGCTTGGTGCCTGGAGACCAGCGGAATCCTCTCAGCCCATCTCCCTCCTACCTGAAGGGCACTGCAGTACTCTTTGCCGTTAATTAGGACAACAGAATAATAATGCTCATGCCACTCGCGTTGCACTGCACTTCGTCCACCAGGTCACTTATGGTATTAATTTTTATTTATTTTTTATTTTTTTTATCCCCCTCTAGTGCTTTCGCCTTGTTTGACTCCTCTGTCGTTGTCGTTCAAATTGGACTCATTGAATTGGGCTCTGACAGGATGATAACCTCCTTTCTAGAAAAAGGACTGTTCTACATGGGATTTGATTGAACTCGTATTTGTATGAAGAGTTGCTGTACTATGCTGAAGTATTGCACTGAGACATGTACTTCACTACTTGGCAGGAAATTGCACTGATAGACAGTACATTGATAAATAGGCAGAAACGTACAGTAGATAGGTTGAGTACATTGGTCGATTATTTCTCTGTACTCTGTATAAACTGTCAATTCAATGAACATTCAATGTCTGATTCATTGACTGAGCATTAATGTACCCTTTTTAAATAATTTTTGGAGACCCATTCCCCGCGGATTCCTGCTGTATCGTGCTTCACTTGTCAATCTGTGTTACTAAGAAATGGTGGGGAGGGCGTCACATCGAGCATTTATTATTTTTTTTTTAATTTAATGAACTACCCTTTGTGGCTTTTATTCAGTATATCTGTCGTCAACTATCATTTGGATCAATTACATTCTCACTCTGGATTCTTTTATCACCCATAAACTTGCTTTTACGCTTTTTTTTATGTGTTTGTCATAGCGCTAGTTGCTAATAGAGCACATTACTACACCACACAACCACTGAACGGTCGTGAAGTTTGTTGATGTAGACCGTACAGTTAGCTATCTAATTACTAAGGGACCTAATCTAACACAGCTGTCACACTGACCAATAGTCGACAGACAGGCAAAGGTGTAACATGCACGTCGATTACTGCACATTCATCTCACGTGTCGTATAAACCAAATAGAGATGGTGTACTGTATAGTGAGACTCAAGTTACAGCCAGTTAGCATCCTCTAAATTTGCGTCCAGTGTCTGTGTAAATGCCAGCATTGATATCGTACCGATTGATTGTGACTATTACATTCTAATAGTAAAACTAGACTAAGTGCAATTTCTGGAGAAATTGCGTATGAATGCTGAATGCTAAGATTTGAAAGCATGTCGAATGCTTATGAATTCAATTGAGAGATAAATTACGAAATTATGATCTCCTGCTTACTGGGCAATGCACTTTGCCAACTGTGCCGCCGAGCAGTATCAGACACCTGGTAATGTGACGTTATATGTATGGAAGTGGGCGTGAAAAGTGATACTTGGAAAAAGTTCAATGTCTGTCCTATTGAAAATGAATGGGGAAAAGTTGATCTTTAACGTTAAATTGTGCGAGTACTGCAAGTAATGTGGAATCAGACGATATATACCCCGGGAGGCATCAATTTTTGCAGCTAGTTGAAATTTGAACAGTGTAAATTGGAAGTATTATGTGGGATTTGTTATGCGGGAAAAAAGTGTGGAGAATTAAAAAAAAAAATGCTTCAGCATTCCCACAAATTAATTAAAGACTGCCCGCCTCAGAATCATCAGATGAGTTAAAATTTCAAATAATTGCTCGCTTTTTTTTTTAACTGGAAAAAAATAAATAAATAATATATATATATATATATATATATATATATATATATATATATATATATATATATATATATATATATATATATATGCAATGTGTATATATATATATATATATATATATATATATGCAATGTATATATATATATATATATATATATATATATATATATATATATATATATGCAATGTGTATATATATATATATATATATATGCAATGTATATATATATATATATATATATATATATATATATATATATATATATATATATATATATATGCAATGTGTATATATATATGTATCGAAAAATTTGATATTTTAAAGTCGCCATACATGATAACAGAAAAATGGCTCCATAGCGCCACCTACATAGGTTAAACGGATCCCTGTCCCGCTACGATTGTCCTATGGCGACGAAAATTGTGTGGCACCCGTAGCACATCCAGATGAACAAAAACCTCTTTGATGTGTGTACCCTAAAATAGACAGAAAGTGAGGTATGATCATCTGAATGTCCAATTTTGGCCCAGTTTTGCACATTTACAGGGGTCATACTTTTGCCCGCTTCTCCTGCACGGTTAACCCGATTGACTTCAAACTTGGGATGGACCATCTCAACACCTGGGACAACATCAAAAAATCTAAAGTTTTTGATATACTATATGACGGCGGCGGTGCATCAAATTTAGAGTTTAAAAATTCTTACTTCACGAAGCATTGCCGGTTGTACGTTTAATCTAGAGCTACGAAAATTGGTACACATATGTAACAGGCTATGACCTACAAAAAACTCTTTTTGAACCATATGCTAAACCTCACAGGAAGTCCACCATTTTGATTTATTTTGGAACGTGTTGCCATTTTTTTGGCCATTTCATTGGGGTCTTATTTTAACGAACTCCTCCTACAGTGTTTATCCGATCATCTTCAAACTTGGTGTGATTCATCTTAAGATGTTGAAGATGAAAAGTTATTGAAAGCTTTGTATTCCGTCGCACGCTGTTGTCATGGCATGCACTGTTTGCAAAGGAAAAAAATATACTTAAAGAAGCATGCGAGGTCCCTATTGTTCCTGAAGGAATTCTTCTTCTTCTTATTATTATTATTCTTTTTCTTTGTTATTATTCTTTTCCGCAAACAACCACATTTTTGAGGCACTAAACATGAACGAAAACTCACCAAACTTTACACGCAGATCGGGCCTGGCGAAAAATTTGATATTTTAAAGTCGCCATACATGATAACAGAAAAATGGCTCTGTAGCGCCACCTACATAGTCGATTGTTGCGATTTTTTTTTTCATTCCAATTTAGAAAATACTAATCAGTAAGCTTGTAGAGTGTAAGATTTATATCAAAATGTATTATTTATTTATCTGAAATTTCAGTCTTATAGAGGTTGTAATCTGTTTCATGTTTGAACAGCATTAAAATAAAATATTAAGGCTTAATGTTCCGTTCATATAACATTCTTCCATGCTCAAGGTGTGAATCCTAACCCGAAGTCAGACGTTTTGTTGAATATTTTTCCATTAAAAATGGAAGTTTAAAAATCGATTCTCACACACACACACACACACACACACACACACACACACACACACACACACACACACACACACACACACACACACAAAAAAGGCAATGATGATAAGACGTTGAATCGGTAAGACTACCGAATGAACAATTCTGAGCTCTTTAAAAAAAAAAAGAAAAAAAAAAAACATCGATTCAACCGCCTATTGAATCGATTCGAGAATTGCGCGATGTAGTATCGCGATATATTGCCGAATCGATTTTTTAACACCCCTAATATATATGTATATGTGTATATATATATATATATATATATATATATATATGTATATGTATATGTGTATATATATATATATATATATGTATATGTATATGTGTATATATATATATATATATATATATATATGTATATGTATATATATATATTACAAAAAATTGAAAGTTGCAAGACTTTCAGTATCTTCCTAAACACTCGTATTTTCATGATGTCTAGATTTGGCTCTCTCTGGAAAAAGTTTGGACACCCGTCAGCGCAACACAATTTGATCTAAGCTGGTTTTAGCTGTCGTGCATGCAGCACATACATTCTTTTGTTCGTGTTACACTTAACGTTTGCCAGCAGAAACGGAAAAACAAAACAAAACTGCATGCCGAATATCTCGTGAAAACAGCTTGTGTCGGCTTGTCAATATTAAATGCCCGGCCTTTATTTTCTTGCTTATCAGCCTCCATCCCCTGTTGAGGAGAGACAGCCACTGACCCACCACCCCCATTATTTCTCACCCTTTCTCTTGCATGTTTTCATAGTTTTTAATATCTCTGCACACCCGCCAGCTTGACAGATAAGAATAAATAAAAATGAAGTCTGCGCCGAGGAACGATTTTAAAGGCGGTAATCCTTGACCAGCTTAGCCCAGCATCCCCGTCCTCAATCCTGCGCCCATCTCAGCATCTCCTTCCATTTCTTTACAAGAAGTGGCGGCTATTCAGCGGCTGTGTCGGCGATCAGCAACTCTCCATCCTCACCCCGCAGCCTTACCCAACACCTCCCAACCTTTCTTTTTCTGTGTTCTCCCAAAGGAGAGCTGGGTACATAAAGGGAAAGACAAGCCTGGAAAAATCTTCCTGGAATAAAAAAAAAAAAACATCTGGGGATTGAGCTTTAAGCTTTGAATTCAGATAATGATAAAGGGAGCAGTGGGCGACAGACTGAAGAGATGCACATGTGCGCTATCGAAATGTGCTTTCTTGAAAAGCCACTTGGCTGGCTCAATATGCATGGGAGGTGCCATGAAACGCTGGCAGGGGCACTCTGGCTTTCTTGAAAGGTTTTGGTCGCCAGCGCAAATCTCTTCAAAGCTTGAGCGTTTACTTCAGTCTGCCGCAAAGACCTACATTTAATTGTAGTAATTAGTGTTGTTCCAATACCGATACTGGTATCGGCAGAGGTGCGGATACTGCATTAAAACAGTGGTATCGGTATCGGTGACTACTCACAAGTAACATGCCGATACCATTAATTCCAACGCTAATATAGGATTTTGGATGCAGCATCTTGTGTCTTGCTCGTGCACGACATTCACTGATATGTGACATGTTCACTGCATGCCAATCTAAGATGTCCTATTGGCCCTTGAATGCTCTGAGCCAATGGCAGGACAGCTTTTTCATGTTGAGGGAAAAAAAAAAAAAACTTAGGTATCGGTATGGTATCGGTATCGGCCGATACTGCAAAGCTGGGTATCGGCATTGGTATCGGGGGCCAAAAAACGGTATCGGAACAACACTAGTAGTAATTGTCATCATTTCATCAAACCACACTTAGTAGAATCCAGACTAATTTGCTTCTGACGTCGATGAAATTCAAAACATCTTGCCGCTAAAAAGATTTAAGCTCTTATGTAAACAGTTAACCCCTCTCAAGAACATTTTCAAATTTGGATAATATGGAGTACCACCAATGATATGACAAAACGGGTCAGTGATGAATAGTTAATCAATATTGGATTTTTGTATACATACTCACTTCCATACATTTGCCACCGTATTTGTTCGTCTGTCACCTTGCACCTCACCGCCGGTTTTGCCACTTTCGGCGGAGAAGTGACACTCAAAGCGCGCACAGCAAGTTATTATCTCCTGGAACAATACTAATGGACGCATGTACTGCTGTGAGCAAACAGTGTGTGCCTGCGCTGCCAAGCGAGTGGGAGGCCAAGCGCTTGCCAAGTCTACTTTCTGGCTTTTTTTTTTTTTTTTTTTTTTTTAAACAACCCCCAACCGTTGATTCCGCTTTCCGTGTCGACGTCTTTACAAAATCATCTGCTCCATGCCGGCTGGCCCCGACGGAGTGCTTGTCCCTTCAGGAACATTGGCTCGTTCAAAGAATGTGAGCTTTTATACTCGGAATAGGGCCGCGGCTCGCTTCAGACAGAACATGGCCTTAGGGGCCGCGTTAAAGGGTCATTTCGGGATTCGCTGGATTTTTTTTTACTGAGAGTCATGCAACGCTTGCTTGCAAAAAAAAAAAAAAAAAGTGTCTTTTACAAATGTCACATTTAATGTATAATTTACTTGAAACTCATTTTTGGTTAGCCACTGTTACCTAGACTTGCTTCAGTTCTGTGTTGCGTTGAATTCGTAATTCATCAGGTAATATTTACATTGTAAATGTTGAGGATTTATTTTTTTTTTGTCTCATTTAATTACTTTAACTGGGATTAAATGACTGGACCCTCAAAAATGTTTTAAAATGTCTGCTTCAAGTCAATGTATGTGTGGTCTTATCAAGATGTCCCCAAATTTTGAGCAGGTTGCTTTTTTTTATTGAAATGCATCACATGTACCTCAAAAACCTAATGAATCATTTCCTGAAACAAAGCCCAGCAATTTGCCCGGATTAATGCCATGGTCTTAAGAAGTTTAATTTATTCCCTCTCTCCCATATCGGCTTTAAAGTCATCTAACAAGTCTTTATTTAACATTTTTTCCCGTCTTTCTTTCAGAAGTGAATCTTTTGTGCCGTATGTCTGTTTCGAGGCTGCGCCATGTCCATGATCACATTTCATGTCATGATACAGTATAGAAATTGTATAGAAACTGCAAGTAACTCATGAGACAACATTAAACAACTGTTGCACAATATTGATTGTCATGGAGGAAAACCACATATGGTTCATCACTATCAGTGTCTCTTTCCTGTTGTATCACTGTGTAAAGGACAACAGTATCCTTTCAATACTTTGTCCCAACCCTCATTCGGATGCTACTTAACTCTCTGACTGCGAAACGTTATCCAAAAAACAACCCCGACAGTAACAGCTGATTTTGAGCATTTTCACTCATCTTTCAAGGCAAACAAAATATTGTGCGCTATGACTACATAACCATAAAAAAGTATGTTTCTACCTTATTCCATTCTTTAGTAATCACCATTTGAAAATAGGTCATTTGAGTAACATAAGCGAAAATAGAATAAAAATAGAGAAAACAAGCTTTTTGTGAAGATACGTTTTTTTGCACATTGATTTTGACACTAATATTTTTTGTTTAGTGACGCTGTGAATTAGATTTAAAGTGACAAAGACTTTGATCATTCACGTCATCGTTGAAAACATTCTAGTTCATTAGATTCGTCATGTTTCATTGTAATTGTGATAAACCATCAGCCCATTGAAAAGAGATACAATGCTGCCATCTACTGGCCATAGTTAAGTTAGTGGGTATTTTGGGATTCCACAACCCATTGACCAGGCAGCGCTCCACTTAAACGTTGCACTGCCCGTTGGTTAAAACAAAAACAAAAAAACTTAGTGAACATCAATTAATGTTTATGGCGGCATTCATTAGGATTTTAGCATACATCAAACGTTTTTGGCGGTCAAAGAGTTAATAGTAAATAGCATTGATTTGACAACTTGGTGGGGCCTGATGCGCTCTTATTTACATATGCCAGCGTTTGCCGCAGCGCCTGAATAATTTTCTGCCCTGGCATGAACATTTGCGTGTGATCCACGCAGCCCGTCGCCACTTTCATCTTGACATTGCTTTCATCGCACGGCGTGCTCAGCATAGCGCAACATCGGCACAGTCAACTTTTTAAGTCCGGCTGGCACCACGTGGCAATTACAAGTGCGACAAAGCGTCAATATTGCTCTCACACTTTTTTGCCCTTGAGTCACTTGGACCTGCTCACAAAGAAAATCATAATGTGGCTTTGTTAATTCTTTTTCTGTTCTTGTTTTTTCTGCATTTGGTCCCTGCTGCCTTTTCTTAAACATCTGCGGCATTTTATCACCCCAATTCCACCCCTGCTCAATCCCCCACATGTCTGCAGCCAGACATTTATTCCTCGCTGAGAAAATATGAAATCCCGCCCCATCATCTAGAACCCTCGCAGCTTACTTGACAGAAAACCAATCCCCCCCCACCCCCCAAGCACATTCCTTTGTTAGTGACCCGTATGAGCCCAAAGTTTTTTGTTTTTTTTTGTTTTTAAGTAACAAAAATGACTTCATAATCTGAGGCTGCTTCTGTGTATTTTTAGCCCTGTGATTATGATTTCTATTGGGCAGTAAATCACAAGACAAATGTTGTAAAGTTTACAGCCGATAACTTTCATCCAACCCGCCCTCCCTTTGGCCATGCTTGTATGTTTGCGTTTTAATCAGCATTCATCCCCTCCCTTCCTCAGATATGCCCCATTTGCCGCGCTCTACCTCTCACTCTGGACGTGATTTACGATCCAAACTCGGCCTCGGCCTGCCGGACCGGCTCATAAAAAGCGAGGCTCTCCCCAATCGGCTCTGGTCCCTGCAAAAACACGTCTGATGTTTTTCACCTGTGAACGGGGCAATAAAAGTCTGCTGGGTGTTTTGGGATACTTGATTCATGGAGCCATTTTCAGCAGTAAGAAGTTAATATTTCGTCCACAATGAATTTGATAAGATAGCAATATACGTAATTTGTATGTTTGCTTTGAAAGTAAACTTGAACTGGATGTGGAATTTAACAGCCTGATGCTTTTCACTGCCAAACTGCTGCCTGGTGTGAAATTAGTTGAGATTGTTGCCACAATCTAGCATGCATCTCAAATTTTTGCTCACTAGTTAAGCAATAGATCGGCCAAGGTACTAGTTAAATTTACACCATTCCTAACCGCCAAACGTATGTTGTAACTCTTATACTGACAACTAGATGACGCAAATGTATGAACGAACATCTCGCCACGTGAATCATTACTGAAAGCCATCCGGGGCCTTGGTTTGACACGAGGACCAAAGCGCACTCTCTGGCTGGCCCTGACTCATGTTGACTCATGAGGCAACACGCTCGCAGGCCTGCTCAGAATAGCCGACCGACCAGTCACAGTGTACATGTGCGCTTGCCGTTCGACGTAGTTCGGAGCCACGTGCCGACTGATTGTCAGTTGCTGGCTTGCTTACGTGTCGGCTTTGTGAATATGCATGCCAACATGGAAGAAGGTGTTTAAAATGATGATTATGAAAATAAAATGTAATCTATAAAATCCCATCATATATATAAACATACATACACATACATATATATATATATATATATATGTATATATATATATATATATATATATATATATATATATATATATATATATATATATATATATATATATATGTGTGTGTGTGTGTGTGTGTGTGTGTGTGTGTGTATATATATATATATATATATATATATGTATGTATATATATATATATATATATATATATATATATATATATATATGTATATATATGTATATATATATATATATATATATATATATGTATATATATATATATGTATATATATATATATATATATATGTATATATGTATATATATGTATATATATATATATATATATATATATATATATATATATATGTATATATATATATATGTATATATATATATATATATGTATATATATATATATATATATATGTATATATATATATATATATATATGTATATATATATATATATATATATGTATATATATATATATATATATATGTATATATATATATATATATGTATATATATATATATATATATATGTATATACATATATATATATGTATATATATATATATATATATATATGTATATATATATATATATATATATATATATATGTATATATATATATATATATATATATATATATATATTAGGGGTGTTAAAAAAATCGATTCGGCGATATATCGCGATACTACATCGCGCGATTCTCGAATCGATTTAAATTATTTTTTTTTATTTTTTTTATTTATTTATATTTTTTTTTTAAGAGCTCAGAATTGTTCATCCGGTAGTCTTACCGATTCAACGTCTTATCATCTTTGCTTTTTTTTTTTTTTTTTGTGTTTGTGAATCGATTTTTAAACTTCCATTTTTAATGGAAAAATATTCAACAAAACGTCTGACTTCGGGTTAGGATTCACACCTTGAGCATGGAAGAATGTTATATGAACGGAACATTAAGCCTTAATATTTTATTTTAATGCTGTTCAAACATGAAACAGATTACAACCTCTATAAGACTGAAATTTCAGATAAATAATACATTTTCATATAAATCTTACACTCTACAAGCTTACTGATTAGTATTTTCTAAATTTGAATGAAAAAAAATCGCAACAATCAACTTGTAAATTCGTATCGGGATTAATCGGTATCGAATCGTGACCTGTGAATCGTGATACGAATCGAATCGTCAGGTACTAGGCAATTCACACCCCTAATATATATATATATATATATATATATATATATATATATATATACACACACATACACATAAAAAATGAATATGTAGCAACAATACCAGACTGTCACTATGCTTTCAATGAAGGGCACCTCATGGTAGGTGCTCGGTCACCATTAGGATTTCATAATCCAATTTGGGAAATATTGTTTAAGCTATTCTATTCTTGTACAATAAAAAAAATAAAGTAATAGGGCCTATGTTGATATGATAGATATGTAAAATATGTCGCTATGATACGTAAAATATGTAGCTATGATACCAGGTTTACACTTTTAATCATGTGCAGTTGTGCACCCTTTTGCGGATCCTGGAAAATCATGGTTTGGAAAACCCTGTTTTGAAATGGTCTTTAAAAAAAAAAAATAAAATCCAGGAAAAAAAACAATGTAAAAAAATAAATAAATAATGCAATTATTATACCAGAGCACCATTACACTCTAAATCTTGTGCACCATATGACACAGAAATCCTTTTTTAAGCTCTCATTGTAAAGGGGAAAAAAATAAATCTGCTAAAGAGCTAAACTAAATGTGCATTTTTTTTCCCCTTTTTCAAATACATAACAGTTGAAACCAAAACACGCCTTCTGAGGGGTGCTCACATTACTCCACGCCACCACCGTTAGGTAAAATAAACTAAAATCAAATTCAGAAAACCAAAACAATGTAAATGTATAATTATTATACCAGACTTGGTCCTACTTTCTGATCTTTATTGCTGCTGTTGGAGTGCTTTGACCTGTTAATGGAGTCATCCCCTGAAAGAAAGCACACGTGCACACTCGTCGGTTTTGCCACAAATTGTCCCCCCCAGTTGCATTTGTGCTGACCTAATGAACCTCCCACTCTCACATTCTCTCTGACCAGTGCAACCCCCCTTCCCCGTTAATTACTCTCAGCGGTCCTGTCCATTACTGGTATCAGCAGTTCACATCCACCGCTGTTCGCCCTCCTCCTCATCCTCCTCCTTCCCGCCTTCCTCCTCCCGTGGTGGCCACATGGCCCTGGCGTTCATATCCCCCGTTCCATCTGTAGCTGGCACTCTTGCATCACATTTGCGCCGCTTTTCCCTTTTCCCTGCGCCACTGCGCTCCCTTTTGTTGCACCTGTTCTTTCGATTTTTGTTTTTAAATAAATCACTTTTTGTTCTTTGATATCTTTTATCTCTACAATTCCATTTATGTAACTACATACATCCTCCATTTATTTCCTCATTCATGATTGTTAATAAACAGACCTGACAAACAGGGGATGGGAGGCCGGGTGGTGGGGTTGTTGGGCGGTGGGGAAACAGGAGGGAGAGATGGAGCGGAGCGTTTCCCAAGGAGACGTGCCCTTCAGTAATAGCCAAGCCCATTGGCTGACGGATGACCCCACGGCCGCGTTGACTGATGAGTATGACAAGAGGCCTTTTATAGCACACACATGAAAGAATATCACGCTATCTTGAGCCGCAATGTGCTGGCACAATTTATACATTGATTGTCATATATGGGAACATTACCAATTTGAGGCCAATGTATGTACATTTCTAAATAATTTATGTACTAGGCATGTGTCAGTCTTATGACAGATTTGAAAATATTTTTTGTGTTCTTAAAATCCCTCCACAGTGAAATGCTCGACAGGCTATTTCTTTCTTTCTTTCTTTTTTTTTTTTTTTTTTTAATCTTGTGGATATTTAAAACTAGGCTGACTCATCAACACAAAGCCAATAACGGCGAGCAAAGCCTTCGTCAATGTCACTGTCAGTGATTTTTGTCGGGCCGAGCGAGCGAGTCAGCGGATGCTGCACTGCGGTGGGCTTACACTCGCCACCCTCCATCCCTCTCTCCCCACAGTCCAATGACAATTATTAGTGGGAAGTTGAGCTCACATCTGACAAGGTACTAATTAAGCCGCAGCCCTTTGGAATTAAAGTAGACCCCCTCTGTGTTATTATCCCGCGGCCCTTCACTGACGCCACCCGCCTTCCTGTGCCGGAACATGCAGGTCCTTCCTGTTTTCCCCATTCTGACACAAGATGAGAACACAAACTCCAGAGTTCAAGTGCATTGCCACACAAACACACCAATCTCCCCTTCTCTCGGGACATCACTAAATGCCCAAAGCTAACCACCACGGCCCTGTCGTTCACATTATAATGCGACAGGCGAGAGACTGCAGGTAGCCCCCCCCCAATCTCCAAACACTCCATTCCTTGTCAGTCTGGTTATGTAATCTTGTCATCTTCATACACTACTAGTGCCACCACTCTGGCGCGGAGCCCCTCACCCTGTTTGATGCATTCTTTTGTTTCAATGTACCTTGATATTCAACATTTGTTGACAATTAAGGCCTCAGATGGCACACAGTTTCGTAGTATTCTGTCTTCTTTCATGCACATGTAGAGCAGGAGTGGCCAAACTTTTACCACCATGTAGAAACATCCAAGAAAGCTATTGTGACGTTTGATGTTCTTTCGCTTTTTGTTCATTAAACACGCTAGACTTAATATGGATATGCTCAGATATTAGATATGGAATGAAAAAATCGGCCTATTGATACAAGTAAATCATTCCGGATTTTTGGGTGGCTGGTCACCATGGAAAACTGAAAACTGGTCTTCACATAGCAGATCCAAAACAATCACAAGTTGTCACTTGTGTGTTTTGTATCTGTATTTTCCTTTTGTTTGTTTTGTTTTTGAAGTGGCTCTTTAGCATACATTTCCTTCGGTTTTATGAACGAGTAAGACAAACTGCAGGCTGCCACGTATGTTGCATGTTATTGCTCTTTGTCAGGCGCTAATCTGCGTAGCCACATTATGATAAAGAGGGGTGATTGTGTCAGAAATGATGAATGCCCAGTTAACGGTGAGACCTGAACGCATTTGTCACCCCCCCCCCCCGCCCCTCCCCCCCCCGCCACACACACACACACACACACACACACACACACACACACAGCCCACACCCACCACGCTGATTGATGAAGGCACAACAGCTGGCAGTGCAATGAAAAGTGAAATGAGGATCTATATTTCAGTTGCTATTTCACCCAAATTTATCACCTTTTTACTCTTGGACGTGCGATTACATCATCTCTTAAATCCTTCAACCCCGTAAGCGGTTTGCTTCATCACCAGTGACGGCTGAACAATTCAGTTATTGTTGCTATAATTGCCATTCATTCACCTTTAACTATATCAATGTAAGATTGTGTTAATCTGTTGACCAGCGTGGCTTCAATCTGTAATGTCAAGTACATAGTAATTAGAGAGGGAAGAGCAGTATAGTAATGCGATTCATATCATCTGAGTCATTCAGCATGCAGGGAGTTAAAAGAAATTCCGCTGTATCTTGCTGCAGCATCTACAACACTTGACTCATCTTTACAGTAATACACCAGCACAGGAAACTACAGGATATTACATTGTGTGTTTCTTACAAAAATTCTTTTTATTGCATTTATAACATTTGGCACGGTACAAATTCTTGGTGCTTTTACAAGATAAACCTGTAAAGATCAATCAACGCTGATCTTTATTTTTTGTTTCATTTTTTGTTAAAGAAAGGACTTTTTCTGTATAAATATCTCCTCTTATGAGTGCATTCACTGTAGCACGATGTAAAAATCACACAGAATGCCAAACCCCTTGTTTTTTTTTTTAAACAACACTACCTCATTTGTCAAAGTTAAGACAGCTTCTTAAACAAGGTATTATTTTAAAGAGAAGTTACAAGTTAGAAAATAGTTTTATTTTCTTTTTAATATACGTTTCTCTGTCACCAGCCCATGGTAGTCTCAACATGTCCATATATCTATATATATATATATATATATATATATATATATATATATATGTATGTATGTATGTATGTATTTATTTATTTATAAGCATGTACAACACAAACTTGTCTTTGCCTCTGCTCTGTACAAAACATTTGTTTGTCCTGTTTTTCATTGTGCATTCTATTGCATGATTTAAGTGGGAAAAGGATAAGGGGTGTGGTATGAGGAGCAATAGCTGGGGCCTAAGGGTACCCTATCTAAACCTTTTTAAATCTGAGTCTCCTGTACTTTCTCCTTGGTGTGAGTTTTAATGACAAAGGGCTCGGTCATTGCTGAGATGGTGCTGGGCAAGGTTCGAGGCAAAGAATTCCCTACATTGTTCTCTGTCCATTTGGCCCCGTGACCACTGGGTTTGTAGGTGTTGTATTTTGGCTTCATGCTGCTGAAGTCCATTTTATGAGGGCTGTAATCTACCTTGTGTGGACTGTAATCCATTGTGGGTCTCTCAGCGTGAGGACTGAATTGTGATTTAAAGGCGCTGAAGTCCGCTTTGTTCGGGCTGTAGTCTGTCTTGAAAGTGTTATAAGGATCCTTGGGTTTGTAGTTGCTGTCAGGTTTACATTTCTGGGCACCGTAGTCTGTTGTGGGTTTCGGTTGTGTGCTGTAACCAGGCTTGAATGGACTGTAATCCGGTTTAGGTCTCGGATGAGTCCCAAAGTCGTGCTTCAACGGGCTATATTCAACCCTGTGTTTATGCTGAGAATTGTAGTCCGACCTTAATGGGCTGTAATCATGTTTAGATTTTGGTTGGGTACTGTAATCTCTTTTAAAGGGGCTGAAGTCAGTCTTTTGCCTTGGATGAGTGCTGTAGTCTGACTTGAAAGGGCTGTACTCTGTCCTTGGTTTTGGATGAGTACCAAAGTCTGGTTTGAATGGGCTGTTTTCTGCTTTGGATTTGTGAGTGTTGTAGTCCTGTCTGAAGGGGCTGTAGTCAACCTTTGGTCTATGAAGGCTAAAATCTGGCGTAGATTTGCGAGTGCTGTAGTCTTGGACTAATTTGTGCCCATGGAAGTCCATGTTGGGCTTGTACGCCGTATACTCTGCTTTCGGCTTGTGAAGGGTGAAATCAGGCTGAGGTATGTATTCGGCCTTGGGTTTGTGATAGCTGTAATCTGTCTTGTGACTGAGATAGTCCAGTTTGTGTATGCTATTATGGTTCCTAATTTCGGGTAGCGTCAGAGCTGTCTCTTGAGCTGCAGAAGCCGGTGGCGGAAGGTCTTCTTCGTCAACCTGGATGATCTCCACGGTGCGAGCAGCCGCCACGGTACTCCTCTGCTGGTGGCGCTTTCTCAGTTTGTAGAAGGCAATGAGCATCACAGCAGCCATCAGCGTTACTGCCACAAAGCAGCCGATTATGATCTTGGTTGTTTTCATGACCTCATCCAGACTTGGGCCAGACTTGCCAGGCTTGCCGGTGGCCCCTTTGAGTCCAGGCACTGCGGATGGCTTGGCTGCACCTGGTGGGCTGTCGGTGCTTTGCAACAACACAGTCGGTGTGGAGATGAATACTGGCTGAAAGACTGAGGGCGATGCAGTTGTGGTGGTTGTACCAAGTCCTAGTCCTCCTCCTGCTATGACACCCACCGTTGTCGCAGCAGATGTTGTCGTGGCCTTCTTGGGTTTGGGCATTTCTGTGGTTGGGCCCAAGACCTCCACTGTCACAGTTGTGAAATAGCTCAAGTTGGATGTGTTGAGCTCGGCCGCACTCACGTTGAGGTAAGCCGAAGCATTGGACTTGCCAGCCGCATTAGATACCATGCAGGTGTATGTGCCAGTGTCAACAGCGAGGACATTTGAGAAATTTAAGCTGCCATCGTTAAGTACCGATATCCTCAGATGACTTGAGGCGTGAGTCAGGATAGTCCCATTAGGTAGGAGCCAGCGTACTGAAGACATCTCGGCTGTGCGACAGCGAAGCTCAGCGACTCTCCCAGCTGAGATATTAAAATCCCTTGGTGCGTCTGCAATGAACGGGGCGGAACACTGGGTTGCAGCACCCTCGCCACGCTCCACATCCACAAGCTGTCGACCTCTCATGGTGGCAGGTGAGTGGCAGCGTCCACAGCAAGTTGAGTTTGTGGGGATGTATTCCCTCAGCCAGCGTGCTAACCATACAGCATCGCAGCCACAGTTCCAAGGATTATGGTGGAGATGGAGCTCCACCAGGTACCTGAGCGGGGAAAACAGATCGTGGGGCACAGCACTCAGGTTATTATGGGCAAGATTAAGCTCCACCAGTGACTGTAAGTCATCAAAGGCATTGCGTTCTATCACGGTTATCTGTGAGTTCATGACCCATAGCTTTTTCAGCGAGTTCAGGCCTTTAAAGGAGCTTGGCTTTATCACGGGGAAGTGATTTTCAGAAATCTCCAGCTCCTCCAGGCCTTTAAGGGGACTCATGTTTGGCATATCCCCTCTGATGTTGCACATGCCCAAGTTGAGGTACTTGAGATTTTGTAGGCCTTCAAAAGCTCCTTCTGAGATGTACTCCAGTTTCCGCAACTCGCCAAGGTCCAGTCGCATCAGGGAGGGCACCCGGTTAAAGGCGTAGGAAGGAATGCTTTCAATGGGGTTGTTCCTCAGCCACAGTTCTCTTAGTTTGGACAGGTACTCAAAGGCCCCACTGGGTACCACCGTCAGCCGGTTGTCAAACAGCTCTAGAGTGTTGAGACTGGTAAGTCCATTAAACGCGCCCACCTCAATCTGGCGAATGGCATTTCGCCCAAGCTGGAGCACCTCAAGGTGGTGCAGGTGGCGGAATGAGTCCGCCTGCACCGCCTCAATGGCGTTTTCCATCAGATTGAGGTGTCGCGTGTTAGCCGGTATGCCCGGGGGCACGCGAGTGAGGCCCCGTCGGGTGCACACAACCTTCCCCTGCTGATTACTGCAAGAGCACTGTGGGGGACAGCCCTGGGGTCCTTGAGAGGCCGCCGCCCCTAAGGCCAGGGAGGCGCTGCTCCATGCTCGTGCCATCAGGAACACTACACAGAGTAGGGCGGCTTTTCTGGCACGATGCGCAGCTACCCTCCCCAGGAGACTCATGATGTGGCACATTCATAATTCAGCATCTTCTGGGGGGCTGGTGGTGGTGGTGGTGGTGTGTGTGGGGGCTTTGGGTACAGGAAAATAAGACAGTTGGCTGACTTGGGACCAGAGTCAAAAGGTTTAAGGAAACTGAAGATGGAAAGGGGACATATTGATATGGGAAGGATACTTTTGACGATCTTTAGTTAACAACGTACTCCCATAATCGTTGCTCATGAATGAGAGGAGTGGGTAATGGACGCTGGCTGAATTGCAACATGTATGAGAAGGACATGATGCTAAATTAAGGAACCAAAAGCCATATTACAAAGACAGAAGTCGAGAAGGTAGGGTGTTGCAAACTGATGCAAAGAAAGAGGGGTTGAAACACTAGGCACCTACCTCAAGTTAACATAACAGGTCCTTGAACTGAGATATACTGTATAGCCTCCCTCACAATGAGATGTGGCACTGACTTGAGATGCATGTATTTCCACGATCAGCAATGAAAGCCTGTTAACAACTGCCCTCTTAAACCAGGATGAGCCCTTTTGTAAATCCATACATCCAATCCGAAAGATTCGAAGGCCCTTTAGGATGAGTGTCTCTTGACAAACAGCAACAGCAACAACAACAAAAGATTGTACATAGGAATCCACTCAGTCTCCCAAAGAAGCAGTGCTCCACTGCTGGCTTCTGGCAGTCAGCTCCTCTTGCCTCGCTTGTCCTTGGAAACCGATAGTTGATTCCCTCAATAGACACCTTATCCAGGTTTCCATAGTACTGGTTGTGTGACACAATTGTCCAAAATAGTCAGGTGGTATCAAATAAAAATGTTGAGATCTCCTCAGTCCTTTTTTTTTTTCCCAAACAAAAATATATATATTTTTTTTCTGTGCTCTGGAGGAGAGATTGACAATCCAGAGGGTTAAGGGGAAAAAACAAAAACAGAATACCCCCTCCTCCTCCTTTGTATTCCTGTGCCCACTTTTCAGTGGTCAATCATTAGGTCTGTTGGTCAGCTCTTCTATCTTTCCCTCCTCAATGTGGTGTCATGTCCGCTTGATTTTTTTCCCCCCTTGTCTTTTTTTCCTGCGCACTCGGCAGGGGTTGCAAAGGATCAGCGTGGCTCACGACTTTTTCCCGCCGTCCTTATCCCCGCGTCCCCTCTCGTCAAGTTGCCGCACACTGCGGTCGTGCGGCAAATTGTGGACGCACGCGCATCATCCTTGCCAAGTGCACACAGCAGCAGCTGCAGCCTGCCTCCCGCGCACTTCCCAATAATCCGTCAATTTCTTCAGAGTAGGGGGGAGCGGGATGGGGGATGGATGTAGGAGAGGAGGGAGGGTGGGGAGCGCCCAGAGGAATGGTGGTGTTGATCGAGGGGTGGGGGGGATGTTTGGAAGAGGAGGGGTGGTGCGCAGTTTCTCCTTTCTCTCTGTTCTTTTATCTTCTTGCTTTCCAGTCCTTTTTTTCTTTTTCTTTTTCTTCTGAAACCCCCCTTCCTCTTGTGGCGCCGATCAGCGCCTCCTCTCCGACGCGGCGTCCGAGCAAGGGGGAGAGAGCAGCAAGGCAGGCGAGGCGAGCACAGGGTGCGAGCAGGGCTTAAAGGCGTGACGTTAACAGTAGCGTCGATGTGGAAAGGATCCGTTGTAGCAGCTAAAGAGTGCGCGAGCTTGGATCTTGCACTCTCTCTCTCTCTCTCTCTCTCTCTCGCAATCTCTCTCTCTCACGCGCTCTCTCTCTCTCGCTCTCGCACTCTCTCTCTCTTGCTCTCTGTCTCTCTCTCTCTCTCTCTCTCTCTCTCGCTCTCTCGCTCTCTCTCTCTGTCTCTCTGTCTCTGTCTCTCTGTCTCTCTCTCTCTCCTCTCTCTCTCTCTCTCTCTCTCTCTCTCTCTCTCTCTCTCTCTCTCTCTCTCTCTCTCTCTCTCTCTCTCTCTCTCTCTCTCTCTCTCTCTCTCTCTCTCTCTCTCTCTCTCTCTCTCTCTCTCACTCACTCACTCACTCTGCATTGTCCTGAGGTAGTTGGGTGCGCTCAAAGCACTCAGACCTTTTTTAGAGATGCACCTCTTGAAAAACCAGTTTTCTCCTGTTGTCCTGCTGCACTCCTATTTATTTTAAATTTGCTCTTGTCACTTGGCCTAAGGGGATGTACGAAAGCATAAAAAAAAAAGCAGTGTGCCAACCATGCCAGTCGAGAATGAATGGAGCGCGGCTTTTGGAGCTTACGGTGGCTGCAGTTAACCATGATTCCCAACCCTTCTTTCACCCTCACCTTACTTCGCTGTCAGACTCACACTTAACTAGCACTGTGTCACTCGTGATTCTAGTAGCAAGACATTTTCAAGTATGCTGGGTTGGTTTGCATGAAGTTGAGGTACATATCTGACAATTACTTTAAAATGCAGGGTGGAAACATGTAAGCACCCGCCTGCTCATCTGGGATTTTGAAGCATTGCAGTTTTCAGCCCCACCATGGACCAAAACTTTGAAATTTGTTGTTTGTTATCCTTGAGCAAGGCAGAGGACCCTAAAACTGGCTTTGGGTACGACTCTGACTTTATCCCTCGGGTTAGTTGCACATCAGATTCTACACATTGCTGGCCTCCGGTGGAAACTTTGCATTTCAAACTATTATGTTTCAGGAAAAAACAATAAAACAGCACGTTTGTTGAGCAATTAACATTGTAAAGCCAAAGACAGTAATCCGTTTTAATGCTTAAGATTTTTTCTTAACAAGTTGTAAAAATATCAAACCTAATTGGGAACTGACCAGTAGTATTGATGTGTGAGAAAATGTGAAATTGACCACATTTTGACAGGAGGTTTCAGCCCTACGCCAGCGATATGTTCTATATACTAGTTTAATTTCCTATACCTCGTAATGTGGGCCATGAATTTTCCTGATAAAGTGAGAGCCTGTTTGGACTCCCAGGGTTGAAGCTTTCAGGTCAATTAAAGACCTAGTTGCCAAGATTCCAGCCAGTTTCTGTCGTACTTCTTGTTGACGTCATGTTTCTGTCATCTTACGTCTGTGTACACTTAAACGTATCAGGCGTTAACCCTCGACGGGAGCAAAACCTTGTACCCCGTAAAAGGTCAATCTCAAGAAGGCATTCGGCAGGAAACGAGACATGCTTTATCTTCGAGTCTTTGCGTCAGTGGATCCTAAAACAAATGCACCCTACTGTCCCATCACCTCTATCGCCAATAATTTGTACAAGCCCCATGTCCATTAAACTGGGAAGCTTCGTTGGTAATTGATGCTAGCTAAAGTTCGCTGTGACAGGGCTGCTAGGTGTGTGTGTGCATGTGTGCGTGTGCGCAAGCTCACGGGGAAGCGTGTGAATGCAGGAGAAGGAAAAGAGAGAGAGCAGGCACGGCAGGCAGAAAAGGTCATAGCGCCTGTAGCGCAGTGCACTATTCCCACTGGCAAAACGAGCACACAGCCAAGCTTCTGCATTATACACCCACAGACTTTCCTTTACGTCGCCACAATTGAATAGCAATGGGCTTCAATGGAGCACATGGCAACCACATGAGTATACAGAGGGGATTTTCCTGCGTTAGGGTAAAGCCCTTCTCCGACCAACAGGGAGTCCCTCACAGGACAGCCATTGTGAACCTGTGTAACTGCACCTTCCTCATTGATTGTCTGATCTAAAATGGCATGCTAAGCTATTAAGTTGCAGATGAGTGTGGTTGTTGATAACAAGTCTCTGCGTAATATGCCATCCTTTGTTGAGCAGGTGATCTGGAATTAGTCCATCCAGTCCAAAGGTTCACTAACCCGAAACAATGGCTTTTGTTCTGTCCTCGCTTTGTGGTATACTTCTAAATGAAACATGCTTTACCTATGACCTGTCAAACCTTAATGTGGTCAACCTTTGGGGGTGAGAGTGTCCAACCCAGAGTGGGGAAAAACGTGGCGAACCAAGAAAAATCACTTTTCACAAGTGAATAGCATTCACCCGGAGTACAAACAGAATGTGATCCAGAGCAAATTTGCTAATAGATTTGGAGCAACATTCCAGGGATTTAGTTTGTGCCAGTGTACAGTGCGCGTGGTGGACAGCGGCCAGGATGCGAGGTCACAAAGTGGGGCCCCATATGTTCACAGTAAAACACACTGGCGTTGACGAGACGAGTGTTGTCAGGCCGTACCTTCAGGACCGACCGACTGGTGACGACCCAATGAGCTGTCAGACATGTGGGACCTTCACACCATCATGCCAGCCTCGTTGCCCTCTTCCTGCCCTAGGGCTCTCTGAAGCCTCCCGAGAACTGGAGGGTTCCGCATGTGGTTTGGGGGTATCGCACGACCTACTTTGGCGTGGCTTTGTCAGCTATAGTCTTTTGACGGGAGTATACAAACTGCACCCAACACCCCCTGGGGCGAGTGCTGGCAAATCTGGGCTTTGGCCAGTCACATGTAGGTCAGCAGCCTGTGTCCGTTTGCATATGTGTGTGTGTCACTAGTTCCATTTGGATTGAAAGGCCCGCAGTGCGCCATAGCACCAATGAAAATCAGATTAGTGCAATGTACATATGAATGTTAGGATTAGTAGTAATGTCATTGCCAGGATCAAGGAATCACAGTGCATGTCCATAGACCAGCTTCAATGATTCACTTTATGATTAGATATGAACGACCCCAATTGTAAAAATGCTGTTTCGTCATAAAGGTGGTGCAAACTATCATTGTGTTCACTTACTGTACTATATTGTTAGAATGTGATCAGATATCAATATGGTTGCAACATGATAATTACAAACATTTCTCTACTACGTATGCATCTTAATAAATTACAGTAATGACTGAAAAGGTCTTTCATGTCTCTGGTGTTTTAAATCATGAATTTAAATAGACATAAGCTTTCATCTTCTATTTACTCGAGATTATTTCATTTCTTTTTTTTTTTAAATGTGCTCAATAGTTTAGTCTTGATCAGTTCCTCAGCTTTAGACAGTAGACCACCACAACCAAGCTTACATGGTTATCTTCAAGCATACAGTATACATCATAATAATAGGTATCAGAGTAATATTGTGATATCCACCATAGTTCTTATATTCTCTGGCATCGGGCCGAACCTTGTATCTCCAAGGTAGCCACGGTTTAGGCAACCTCAGAAGCAGTAGCCAGTTTTTAAGCTGTACACGACACATGCTTCAGCGACTTTCACTGGCGTCGGTATGTGTGTTCAACCATTAACATTGCATTTGTTTAAAAAAAAAGGGGGGGGGGGAGAACAAAAACGTGAGGACTGCACAAAAGTTGAGATTTTTGAAAAACAAAAAACAAAAACAAATTTACCAACTTAAGAGGTTTCAGTACCTTGACATGCCGTCAATTTTCAGGTTAAGGTCAAAATGACTGTTTCTGAAACATGCGGGATAATCCGTTTAATCATGCAGGAGTGGACTAGTAGGCTTACTCTTGCAGTGACTATAAATGGTAATGTTATCTAAACCGCAATGCAGAGATGTCATGATGCAAATAGGCGAGAATAGAATATTTTAGTTTTCATGTCGCTCACCACACAAATAAAGTAATTTGTTTCCTCCTCACTCCAAGTTTTGCGATTTTTATCTCTGAATGTGTATTTCCGATGGGTAGCATGTGAGACGTTGGGCATACAGTACTTTGCATACTCAAAAGACCAAGATTACCTCATTGATGACCAACTATTCGGGTTATAAGAGGGGTTCTTAATCATTTTTTTAATAACTCAAATAAGAGTATATTTAAGGTTTTTGTGCATGTTTACATAGCCTTTCATAAACGGGTTTTGAAAGGGTTATCAACTGCATGTAAACATAGTAAGTCAATGTAATTATCCTCTCTCGAACTTGCTGCCTGAAAGAATTTTTATTCAGCAGGGAAACGAGGTGCACTATTTTTGGCTCCGTCTTGAGGACTATTATGAAATGTTTGCATCAAGTGGACTGGCCTTTTAAGTGGCCTGTTATGTCCCAGTGCTTGATTGCGCTGCCCACACTGATGCAATATTATCTTAAGCCACTTTTTCCAGGCCACTGCACTGAAACACACATGCAATTCAGTGATGCTGACCTTCAGGCAAAAAAAAAACAAAAACCTGAGTACAGTCCATCCCCGTTTTCATCTTCATTTCTAGGAATTAATACGGCGAGAGATTACAGATGCGCGCACACACCAGTCACGGCTTAAACAGCTACCCTGTTTGTGATATCATTTCATAAGCACCACACAATTTAATCATGAAGCAGCTTTTCCAGAAATTAATATTTGGAAATAAGTGCATATTAGCTGCATCTGGCCAGATTGGATCTTCTGTATGTGAGACAAACCTTGAACTCAATTCTGCCATCTTACTTTCTGCTATCATGCCCTTTTTGTCATCTATTTTCAGTCCTAAATTAACACATTCAGCATATTTGTCCTTTGTTTGATGAGGGCATTATCAGGTCAACAGAGTTGAAGGCAGAAGGATGAGTGTTTCCTTTCCCTCTCATCCCACGTTATTCAATGTTTGAGCTTTAGCGAGCTGCCATTGTCTCCAGACTAATGGGCTTCATTATGTCGAGCTGTGTTCCTAGCGGCTGCCGGAGCTGGGATTAGCCGCAGTGCTGTGTTAGCTGGAAGCAGAAGAAAAGGCGCTGCTTCGTTAGCAGTCCTTAACTCAATCGGCATGGGTAAAACGACACGAGTGCCCTATTTTTAGACCGTGTTCCCCAAAATGTGTTTTTTTTTTTTTTTTTTTATTTTGGTAGTGGCCACATTATAATTCATTGTGAATCTTTGTATGTGCATTCATCACGATGTTGCTTTGTCAGCTGACAGGCCGCAGAAAATGGATGTCTCTGTTGCCAGGCAATATGCAGGTAAAACCCAGTAAGTCATGGCAGCGGGAGATTCTAAATCATTTGAAGTTACCAGATAAGCTGCCATCTTTGCAGAGATCCACCCCCTGCCTTCCCCCTTCCTCTCTTCTTACTTTGATGTCCTGACAGACTTACTACTTTTAATTTCGGGCAACAAAGGACACAAAAATAGTTATTTGCCTTTACATAGTCATCTGGGCCGCCTTAAACAGTTTTATGAATTAGTGTATGGCACAAACAGTGGTTCAGAGTGCAGAACCTTGATAGATAAGTTCCGGCATTTGTAAGTAGTCTCTGCAAGTAATCAGATGGGCTGTTTACAAGACTTATAATTCATTTTCCAGTATTGGATTAAGCTTTGTGTATAAAGAATAAAAGTGCAAATATCTCTGACATCTTATTCCCTGAATTTTCTTTTCAACTGATTAAATATCAAAATAAGAACATACCGTGGTGAACGCCATTGTCCTGGTCACATGATCGTGATGACGTATCCCATGCGTAAACGACAGCTGCCTTCATTCATTTCACTGGGAGTTTGCTGACGTAATGGGCAAGAAAAAGACAGTCTTCTTTCCCAAATACTGCGCCAATTCTGATCAGAGTAAAATCCTTACCACGTCAGGTTTCATGTCATTCCGTGTGGGGGTGGAGCAGTGGGGGGTGGCCTCTCCTAATGTGGGCTAAAGTATGCTTAGCACACATGTAGCAAGACCTGTCAGAGTAAAAATCACCCCGATGTTTACTGTCCAGGTTAGGGACCGTCCACAAATTACATTTCCAGCGTGAACAACGTTAATGGCGACTTGACTGGTAATTTGAGCCTACGTAACACGCAACTTGTAGACGCTCCCCAACTTCGACTCTGCTGGCTGAATGAGTCCTCCTCATCGGCCAGTTTCATCCCGGCTTTCGGCTGGACACAAATCTTTGGCGAGTCCTCTGTGGCTGTACTGCTTTTGAAGAAGTGCTTCTTTGCTATAGCGCGTAATTCCACCTTTGATGTCCACCGTTGGACGCAATAACTCCCCGAGTGTCTCTGTTGTCACTGGCAGCCATGTCATTCAATGTGTATTTTAAACACGATACGTCACGATGATCACATGACTGTCCAAAATGGTGGATAAAAATATATTCATAAAAATTAATATAAAATCATAATCGCTCAACATAAATTAACATTTTTGAAATGAACCATTTCACAGAATAGCTGGTTAGTTTTTCATAAGTCTTTTCCTTTAAAAGATAAATGTGATATTGCCAAGATAAATCGATTAAATATCTCCAATAACTCCATTGTGATACATTTAAATACAAACCTTAACGTTATCCTGCTGACCTCCAAACATCCTTTCAAAGCTTATCAAAAGTCACCACATTTGCGGTGTTGTAACCACTAATCCGGAAATCTCAGTCGCACTTCATGTAGCGTGGGATTAGTCCTGACCAAGGCCTGTATGTACAATGACCCCGACGGTAGAATTAAGGCTCCCTTCTCAAAGGTGTGAGATTGATGAGGTTAAGGTCAGGGCAGCTGAATACAAACTGACGAGATGGCCTTCCTCATACTATTCCGGCAAAATCAGAAGCATAAGGGTATCAAAAATAGCGCATTTCCAGCTAAAGTTCCAGGAATTTTTATTTTTCTGTTGCTGCAGACCTGACCTAAAGTCTCAATTCTAACCCCTAGCACCTCGATACAGTACATTTCCCCTGAACTGACTTAAGTTCCACCAAAAACACCAGTTCCGAGGTTCGAGATTTGTCTCAAAACTTTTGCACTGACACTCGTGCAAGAATTCAGTTTCCGCCATTCTGATTGGTATTCTTACATTGTGCTCGCTCAAAAGAAGTATAATAAAGGTAAGGTACACACTGGTCACCTTCACTTTACAGGTGGCTCATGACTTTTTGTCAGGGGTAAGAATTTCCTATTTACTAGCTATGTACTGTATGTGTGCATAAAGTAGGCACACGTTGTATTTATTTCCTCGCAGCTGAGTAACGAACTATGCATCGGCCATTTTTATGTCTCATCCGAGGACAACTGAGGTCGAACCTTTGTGTGTGCGGGGGTGTGTGTGGGTGTGTGTGTGTGCGTATCTGTCTGCCTTTCCTGATCTTGTGAAAGTGACATGTTTTCTTTTTCAATTTAACTCATGAGTAGACCGTTAAGGATGTGTCCATTTTCACTCAAGGGGAGAGAACTCCTAAATCATCTGCTTCTACAAGGTCAGAATATGCCTGAACTCTTAAAAGCTTTCATTAAAGTCCATGTTATGGATGGATGCTGAACAACAAACAAATGTAGTAGTGAGAATGCACCACACACCTTTAAAACCTTCACAAACCTCAGAGGCCGCCGTGCTTGAGTGGGTTTTCTGTAGCAGTGCAATCAGGCTAGGTGTATCCCCTCCGGAGGTAAACCTGTGGCAGGGGTCCCGCTCGGTCTGGGTTATGGTGGGAAGAGGAAACGAGGAAAAAAAGCAGCAGGCAGCACTTTCTAAATTAAAGTCAATAATACAGCGGCGCGTTCCATCAGAGGCGGCCCTCCCACGCCGTCGCTCAGGATAGCAGCGGGGTCTAATGTCGATTGACTTCTCCCGAGTACCTGTGTGCCGGGCAACATGTTTGTGTGGCTGAATACACGTGGATCCAGTGAAGGGCTGTTGGTTATTACTGGACAAAAGCTATAATCAAGCTACAGTTCAGGCAGTTTGTGGTTTATCTTGGGGGGTAGGGCACAACATCAGAGGACAAAGATTGCGCCACGATGCATACTTTGCCGAATTTCCAATGTGTTATAATTGTGGTCAACATTACATTTGGTAGTGGCCTTGAAGAATTGAGTCTCAAGCTCATGCCATGGAGCATAGCCCCATCCCAGTTATGAGGGTGTGCACTGTTGTGCAACCACACTTATTAAGTTGTTTCTTTTTACTCCCCTTATTGAAAAGAGAAATCCATCAACGACAAACTTGTCTTAAAGATTTTGCCTTATTGCTTAAACTACATTGCAAACCTATAAAATAGAAAACTTAACTCATCTCCACAAGGTCAGATCTTGACCAAATGTCTTCCACTTAAGATTTATTGGCTGAAATGTTGCATTGTATTGATTCTTTCTGCAAGCAACTTTAAGCCATTTTGTCTTCTGGACACAGTCTGAAAACAAGTCGAGGCACTCAAATCTTAAATGTATTGTTGTCAATGTTGACAGAATTGTTTAATATATATATATATATATATATATATATATATATATATATATATATATATATATATATATATATATATATATATATAATATATTATAATATAATATAAAATATGCATCCCGATTTTGGTGTTACTGTTATGGTTAGATTACTGTCAAAATGACTGCCCATGTACTTGGAATCATGTGAATGAGACAAAAGCATTTTGTTAAATTGATGGCAGGGAAAAGGCAGCATTTGCTCTGTTTGAAATCTATTCAAATTGGATAAAACATTAAAAGGAGCCATCGAGCGTAAAAGTGCCCAGCGCCTTACCGAGCTTTTTCACTGATACACACTTTTCTCAAAGTTAATGGACTCTGGCCACAAGGCTCAGAGCTGCAGTGTTTAGCAGGAACATTGCAGTTATTTGAGGTGGCCAAGAATCCACTTGTCACATCGACTGGGCTTGTTCTTCGGCAAGTTTTAATATCCAAA
Source organism: Festucalex cinctus (assembly GCF_051991245.1). Taxonomy (NCBI): domain Eukaryota; kingdom Metazoa; phylum Chordata; class Actinopteri; order Syngnathiformes; family Syngnathidae; genus Festucalex; species Festucalex cinctus. The sequence goes on from NC_135426.1 coordinate 10,748,227, forward strand.
AAGGTAAACAGCCGTAAATGATGGTGAGCTGTCTGTCGTGCAGACCCCACAGTTGTTTGGGTTGTGATTGTAAAAGTAATATCTCCCCCTCCAGACTGAAATAAAGCCGTCCTAAGAGTGACACTGTGCAGACGTGTATTTTAATGTCGTTTTGTCTGTGGAGGACTTGGCAGACAGCAATTTGTTCTATGCCCTGTTGAAAATCAAACAATAGAGGCTGCTCAGTCACCTGAGTTTTGTTTGGAGGAAGCAAATGAAACAGTTGAATGTCTAGCGGAAAACGCCACGAGACAACAGCCGTGGGCGAAGGGATTGGCGTCTAAATAGGTTCCGTGTTGTGTATTGGAGTACGGACAGAAAATTGTTGTAAGCTTGTAACTGTATATAACACACTACTGGGGTGTCTGCGTTTGCGTGTGGCTACATTGGGGCTAATTGAATCCGCTGCCTTTTTTCAAGAGTTCTATCCTTCCTGTGGCAACGCACAATAGTCATATCTTATTGGAGGATGGTGTTAGAAGCACATCTGCCATATGAATCAGTGATACACTCGGATACAGATCATTTAATTACATCTACCTTTTGAGTGCAGGTGCTCTGCAATCTTCAATGCTTTGTTTATCTCGCTATTATCTTCCTCTATCTTGATTCAGAGCCCAGAATGACAAAATTGAAAGATCTATTCAAAAAAAAAAAAAAGAAGAAAAAAAAAGCTTGTTAAAATCACAGCACACCCCCTGGCGAAGCTTGATGCCAGACAATGTGATAGTGTTCATTTCAATTAATTCACTGTGTGTAAATACAACAAATATCCAATGTCATGTGTATTGCAAGCACATTGTTCACCCTATTTTCTGCCTTTGGGTTGCCCTTCTTTGTCTTTTGTCCTTTGCCAGCATTAATCCTTCGTGTCCTCTCCAAGTTAGCGCTGATTAGCGGCATCTGGATTATGGCGGGCATGCCGGGCGTGAAGATGAGGGCAGCTGAGGACAAAAACAATCCCCTTCGAGAAGGTCTTACCAAAAAAAAAAAAAAGTGAACCCACTTGATCTTTTTACGATGGTTTGAAGTTCACAGACTGCCCACCCGCCTCCCCACCCCACAGTAACATACTGCTAATAAAGTGCTGATGTTGAAGCCTTTCTGACCGCACCGACACTCCACTTTTTACTGCGATCTGTTTTGATGGGTGAAATTCATTGGAAATGACGAGAACGCGCACACACACATTATAGGCCTGTGTCCAATTTAATTTGCACTCTCACATCTGATGCCATACCGATTCATAAAGTCTTAGGGCCGGTCGTGCTCGAGAAAAAAGGCAACTGGAGGTGAAATCATATTTGCCACCCAAATTGTAATTTGTTGTCTAGCAACAGACTAGCTCTATTTACTCGGTGGCTGCTAAGTAGGAATGACACAATAACATCTACCCCCGCACACACGACTGCAATCGGATCATTTTCATCTTGGCCTGACCACCTGTTGTTGCTTAAGCAGGTTCATTTGTTTCACGGCGTCATGGTTCATGTTGCATATTCACCCACTTCTGTAACTGTATCAGGTTTCAAAGTGCAACTCATGTACGCGGTTTAATGTAAAAAAAAAACACTAGCGCGTGCAGAGTAGTTGAAGAAATTTGAGGAAGCATCGAGTTTAATAAAGTCTCCAACGGGGATCTTTTCAGTTTCACAGTTTAATGCAACCGCTAGGGAATCGATCAAAAACTGTTGACAGTTTGCAAGCGTTGCTTGATAGTCCTCCTCTCCAGATAAACAGGCATGATATGTTTTACGTTACGCTATGTTTAGACATTTTATCATCTTTGTGGGCAGAATATCGTTTCGTGTGACTAAACTATTTCGTGATTGCCACCCCAAGATAAGCGCACATCTACTTCGACTACGGATCTAGTGCACTCAGATTTGTGCTGCATGTAGTGCCTCTTCACTAGCTCGCCTCTGACACTTTCCCCCTCTTGTAAAACTTCAACTGTGCAGCGCGTGCGAATCTCTCTCCGCTTTTGACAAGCGCACATAAATTGACAAAAAGGCGCGTTGAAAAATGCCTCTGTCTCTGTTCTCTTGCACGACCGTCTGCCTCATTCTCTCAATCTGTCAGCGCAGACAGTCCGGGAGGACAGAAATGGCTCTTTGAGTGACACGGGCTGGCGATGCCATTTGCCGCGTCAACTGGTGAAAGGGGATAAAGAAAAGAGGCGGAGACGAATGATTGCAGCCTTGCTATGACTGTACTGAACCCCGCACCACCACCACCACCTCCTTTTTTTTTTTTTTTTTTCTTCTTCTCCCATTTGTGGTCATTGAAGACTGAATAACCAACAGATGCATGGACATTTTTCCAGACTGTGTGCTTGTAATCCCATTGAGCTACGTAGGATCAGGCTATCTCGGGCACGCTTTTGTCACAGTGGCAACCGAGGCATGAATATTTAAAATTCCATTATGAAATCTTAATTTGATTCGTAGAGCGGCGGCAAGTGGAGCGTGAGTGCGAAATCCGGAGCTCTTGTAGTTGATATGAATACTTGCGCCGAAAATTTGACAGAGCGGGGAACGTGATGGTGAAGCCAAAACACATCTACGACACTCAACGACTTAAACTATGATAGTGACCAGAATTCAAACTTAAAATGGTAAGACTAGGCAAAATACAGGCACTTCCAAAAGTCTCAACTCCTGATGAATCTTCGGGAAAGTACATGGCAAATGTCTGAAAAGGTCCTAAATGTTGTTCATTTGATGGCTTCAATCTCAGTTGAGTACTATAGTCTTAAATCACCCACAGCCCAGTTCTCATTTGTTCTCTCAACCTGAACCCAACCAGTTAGGGGGAATTATTTGATATTCGTATTATTACAAATGTAGCTCAATATTCATCGACTGGCATGCTATGTTGCCACCCTTCTGGGGAAAAAAAAAAAACTGAGTGAAATTGTACTTATTGCTGATATTGATTTTAATAACCAGCCTGTTCAGGCCCTGAGCAGTTGCTTCAGTTCGTTTATTTCATTTCATCCAGCGGAGGATCCATAAAGTAATTTTCAAAATGATTTAGCATGATTTAGTTTGCTGACAAATACTTTCCCCATTTTAATCCCTCCTGGAGTAGTGTTTGTATTTTTTAATGTATCCATTGTACTTTTTGTTGCTGCTTAAACAGTGTTGCGTTAATGACTGTGGCAGTGGAGAAGGGTTAAAGGTCAGAGTGCAAAGATTTAATCCAATTCACATTCCCATAGTTAATTTGTTTTCTAATACATATACGTCATTTCCAGCAAGTTGTGAACCGTAGTTTGACTAAAAATCATGTTTTAATGGCAAATTACAAGTGTTTCCGAGCTTACCGAAGTTTGCGGCTTCGTGGGTGTAGTTGCTTTACTTACCGATAGGACTACCGGAAATGATGTTTTAGTAGACAGGCGCCATCAAACACATACTGTACAAAGTGCACAGTCCACTCTTTCTTGGATGGTACACGTTCAATCAATGGCGACAATACTTTTGGAATTCTGAGGAGGAAGATGATTTCGAGACACGAGATGACAGAATACAGCGATGTCCAACCCTAAAACAGCTTTAATTAATTTTTTTTTTTTTTTTTTTTTTAGTAAATTTTGTAACCTATTTTTATTTATTTATTTTTCTCCTCTGAATGTTAACTACTGTTTCTTGATGCTTATGTGTTGTCTTTCCTCATGTAAAGCACATTGAGTTGCCTTGTGTATGAAATGTGCTATACAAATAAACTTGCCTTGCCTTGCCTTGCCTTGCCTATCTGTTTGAGACAAGTAGGACGTTTGAGTCTCTCATTGATGATAATGAAGATGTGGAAAGTGTCACGGAGGAGCGGTTTGTAATGAAAATTATGCTTTGTAAAGGTGTTCGAAAGCTTTAAAGATTAACATGCCAAAGTTTGAAATTTGACCTTTAAAGCCATCACGAATGGGTATTCAGGTAAGGAAACTGCCCCTAAATAAGTAAATAAACTGTATTGATCCAACAGGTCATCAATTGACTAATGCTGAATCTCGTAGGTTATTATATTGCCAAGAGATCTCCCATTAGTCTTTGTCACTGATCTCAGTGGCCACTTCCGATGACTGAGTCATTTTGATTTGGTGAAGGTCATTTGGAAACACAAAGACTTCTCACTGCTTCCATTGATGTGTCTTGCTTAGGCTTCCTTTGATGTTTGTTCTTTGATTTGGAAGGCAGATTCATGGTAGTAGGTAGGTGCTTTTCCTTTTTTTGGCTGATGTACAAGGTGGGTAACATACTTTCTCCACGTAGTGAGGCATAAAGCACTGATTGATCGCTCAGATTTTTGAACGGGTAAGAACACCAAATCCGTTTGTATCCTTGGAAATCCACCAGACGTATCCTGTCCACCCTCTGCAACGTTGCCTCAATCACCTGATTCATCAGAGTGCAACTCATCCGTTACACATTGACGAAAGGGAAAAACTCATTAATGGGCATCAGACAGGTTTAATGGCAGACATTGCGCTTGTTTGCCTGACTGTTAAGGGTCCGCGGTCTCCGCTAAGAAACCGGCATCTTGGCCGTCTCACAGTATCATAAGTTGACATATCACAGTTCACTTTTCACTCTATCACTGCATTGGGAAATTTTAAATTGTACATATCTGATTCTATATAACTGATTTTTCACTCAGGTAGCAATAAACATGAGCCAGGAGGAAAGACTGCATAAAAGTCTGGATAGACTTCTGCCCTCTGCAGTGAAGCCCATTTTACAGACTTTAGACACCTTACACTTGGCTGTAACTGGAGATGTTTAACATAAGCTTGAGTTCTTCCCTTTTGTTTCCCTCATACTGTATGTCCATTTATCCATACTATCCCTTCTCGACTTACAACACACTTGTCTCTGGAGCTAACTTTGCTCAACATGTCTTCGGCACTAACAATAAGACGCAAACTCTGAATAGACCTCTTTTTTTTTTTTTTTTTTACCATCAGTGGGTTTTTTTTTTTCTTTAATTACAAGCTCCATTAACATGAACTTGACATCCATTCCCGGTCAATGCCATTAAGCGATCAATGCCGGTTTGTTTGATTCATTCATGTGTAGCTCACCGGTGAGGTGATTTGTATTTGTACACCTTGTGTTGTACCGGCTAACCTTTTCAGGCCTGAGTTTGAGGCATAGTTATGAAACAAGTGCCACTCAACTTTATTTATTTAAAAAAAATAAAAAATAAAAATAAATAAATAAAAACATTCACCAGCCCCACAGTCAGTTTCACTGATTGACGACGCAACATGTGGTTTATCATGAATTGCATTCTCCTACCAACTGTCTCAAAACTTTGGAGCCAAAAGAAGTAATTTCTCTTAAGGAATACACACATTTCATGTTTTACTTCACAGTCATAGTCAGCCATTAATTGATTTCACTCCACACGCTCATCCGTTGTCTCGGACAGTTTGATTTTGTTGCAGTTGAGCTTTGATTAATTATCTCCTCCCAGCAAGCGACACCTTTACAAGATATTGATTTTGGTTGAAATCTGATAAAGGCTGCGATGGTGCGTGTTGCTGCAGGGGTAAAAATGTCTTATTTAGCAGTTCCTGCGGTGTCGGTCTGCATAGAGGAAAAATAATTTTACACACACTTGTGGATACGTTTTGCAGGCTGATGACAGGTGTCCTAAGTAGATTCAAGTTTAATTTGTGCAGTAACTGTGCACTCACAACACGTATCTCAAAACAACTTTCCGCATGGCCCCCCACCCTCCCAAAAAAATGACATTTTTGTATTGTTTTTTTTTTTAAAGGAATTAGTACTATATTGTACTAACTGTAAACACACAAATTTATTATTATTATTATTATTATTATTATTAGTGGAATGTCAAGAAATGTTCAGTTTAGGCATTATGATTTAATGCTTTAATTCAATTCATTGTTCTGCTCCTCCTGGTAAGCATGGTTTGACCACTCGGGGTAGTAAAAGAAAAAAGAAAAAAAAATCAGTTGAAGGATGGGTTGTATCTCGAACAATTTGTAATATAGGTGACTCGTATCTCTAGTCACAGCTGTACTAATTTGTGCAAACCCGTTGCATGCTTTCAATTTGTTTTAGTGCAACTTTTGGCTCTGACAAGGTGTCACCCACTGTCGTTTTTAAAAAATGTATTTATTCATTCACTTGTTTTTTCATTCACTTCCAAAGAGTTAAGTGAATTAAAGCAGCCACCGTTTACAACAATAACCTTGGGGCCCCAGTTGCGCTCAAGAATGACTAGGAAGGATTTTGTGCACACACACAAATACACACTTATAACTTTGTGTGTTTTCTCTCCCCGCCCCGGTCGCCTCATTTCCATCCGCCGTGTCGACACAATCCCGGCATTTATGAGATTACCGAAGCCCATTTACGTTCCGACGGGAGCCATCTTGGCTCGATGGAGGGCCTCTACTGGGAGCCATCTGGGCTCCAGTCAAAGCAGTTTCTAGGCCGCCCTGCGCCTTCCTTGCCATTATATTTCAAAAGCTATTAAAACACAAGATGAATTAAAAAGAAACCTATTTTTTGTAAACTGTCTGATTGATGTCGGTGCTTATGCTTGGCTACATGGCAGAGAGTAATAAAAATAAGTATACCAGTCATTTTCTTTCCGTATTCCCCTCTGCATCCTTTTGCCGTTTGTCGGTAACCTTTTCCTGACTTCGACCGCTTCTCCCGTTTGACATTCAACAGTGCTCTGTGGACGAGTTCCGTCCTAATGGCCTAGTTATGTAACTGCCACTGCGGAGTGCGCCCAGTGCGCAAGAGTCTCCATGGTGAAGGGAGAATTCAGAAATATTTATAAGTAGATAAGGTTTGAATACGCCTTTAAATTCCTTGATGTATTGAGTTGATCAGAAAAGGTGACGATTCCTGGATGAAATGGCTTCGCTGTCTAGTTTGATGCCTCAGATTATGACTGCGTTAAATAAAAGCTTCTTTTTTTTTTCTTCTTCTTTTAAACACTTGAGCGGCGGACGAACCCGAGCAGTTTACAAACTTAATTCTCTGCAGATTTCCCCCGTGGCCGAGGCATTAACCGGCAGTGCTCCTAATCGCTAGACTCGGCCTCCTATCTTTCCGGTGCACCTGCCCTCTCGCTTTCTTGCTGACGGGGAGGGGGGGTGGGGGGGAATAAGAGTCTTTTTCTTTTTCTTTTTTCTTCTTTTTTTGTTTTTTTTTTCTTTTTTTTTGTGCTGTTTCCACCCATTCTCCCTTGAGTGGTCGAAAGCAAATGAATAGATAATTAGTCTGAATAGGCACAAATTTTCTTATGAGTTGCAAGTGGCTAATTGTGGAGGAGTTGTGTTGCGCAAAAAACGCATATGCCACAATAATTCAATGCTGCTCATTGGCTGTGTGTTGACCCACAAATGGAAGCAGATGTTCCAGACAAAAGGTTCATTTTGGTGATGACAAAGCACAGTGGGAAAATCCATGTTAGGGAATCAATGGAAAGCTGCAGTGAAGAACACTGCCAACTTCTCCGAGATAGCATCTGCACATCAGTTGTTGTAATGACACCACAAAACTTTCGCCCTGTCGGGTTTCAGGTGGAGGTGGAAGTGGAGAGCATGGACAAGGCGGGCAACTTCATCGGCTGGCTGCACATCGAAGGCGTCAACCTGTCGGTGGCGCTGGTGGAGAACGCACTGTCCAAGGTCCACTTCACAGCTGAGCGAAGCAACTACTACAAAACGCTGGTGTCGGCCGAGGAGGCGTGCCGGCAGAGGAAGGAGAAGGTGGGTGCTTTTTCCGTTCCGGAGTTCTTTTCTTTACAAGAATGCCACAGGAGTCATGAAAGCTTTTTCAACGCTTACTTATTCCTAAAGTGCGCACACACAAGAAACCCAGACAGGCCCATCACACGTTGGACCCTTTTCAAACTGCTCGGCTTTGTGTATGAGTAAAGGTACTGATGCGGAATGGGGGTTAAGGTCGACCTGCCTATTTTCCGGGTTCCAGCGCAGTAGAAGGCGTTTATAACTGAAAGCCGCAACCAGAGTGTTAAGTTTTACACTGGAGATTTACCTCACCTGTTTTTTTTCTTTGCTTGCACTGCGGTATTCTGCAACGGCTCTGGGGAACGCACTCGGGCTGCACGATATCGGAAAAATGTGATATGCGCTAGATATAGTTGTTGAATATTGCGATACTGATATTATTGCAAGAAATATTTTTATCATCAAATGAAAGAAGAACATTTTTTCAAAAGTCAAAATAAGCAAACTCAATGTATTATTAATTACCGGTAATTGAAATGACCATAGAAAATGTTCAACTATTGGATGGTGATGCACATTTATGTTTGCGTCTGGCTGGTCAAATTCAGATAAAAGCAAACAATTCCATATGAAACTTATAGCATGTCTTTGCGATTTGCATGTTGCATGGGCCAATATCGCGATATCGCTATTTTTGCGATATATTGCCCAGGCCTAGAACGCACACCACGGACTTGGCAATGTGCTGTTTGGATGACTTCTGCCTGAGAGACACGGGCGAGTCCCAATACGCTTCTGACGCTGCTCTTTAATGTCAGTCTTTTTTTGTCAGGGCGGTTTGCTTTGGTTTGGATCATTTTACTCCAGTGGAAGCATCAAGTTCACTGTCAGACTTTGCAAAACTATTTTAACATGGTCCTTCTCGGGACTTCCTTTCTGCTCTTTGAACTTATCCCCAGTCACCCCCCCCCCCCCCCCCCCCCCCCCAAAAAAAAAAAAAAAAAAACAATTCTGCCACATCCAGCCACTGCCACCTTTAATCTGTGCGCCGCAGGAAGGCTAGTCTGTGACACCTCCGATGACAACACCCGAGCGCCCTCCACCTCGGTCGACTTGAGCCGGATTGACTTTTGCCAGCAGCTTTTGTGACTTGAGCTAACCTGAGAGCAGCGAGCCAGACAGACGGTGATCTTGTTTGATGTCGCGCCGGCCGAGCCCGGCCCGGCTTGTTTGTTTTGTACGCAGTGGTGGATGTGTTGTGTTCATGCATAGTTTGCAACTTGTAGGCAGCTGAGATCTGTGTGCTCTAATTAACCCGTAGAGACCTCCCAGAGTGAAAAGAAAAAGCTGAGATCTTTGCTTTTATTTCCTTGTTTCAAGTCCATGGCTCTTCTTAGTCTTAGGTGTAACAGCTCACATGGTTTCCTGTCTGCCTTCCTCTTTATCACATCGGCTCTTTAGTTGTGTCCCTGCGGCTGTGGTAACAGAGGACATGCTGTGTCAGGCTTCTCTGCGAGAAAACTAGCTTGTCCTTATGAAATGCAGAGACAGATGCATTAATGAAAACTTTGCCGTCCAGCAGGGAATTAGCATGACGCCAACAAGGGGGATCGGGGCTCACTGCAGTTGCATCCGGAACCCTAAACTGCTTAGTTTGGTTGAGTCAAAGATGTTTTCCTACAATTAGACCAGTGGGACAACGTAATTGTGCTCCAAATGAAGCCTTCCAAAGAGGAGAGCTCAGCATATTTGTATTTCTTGGGTGTCAGCTCAAAATTTATTTGGGATAGTGGTCACTACTAAGCTCTTCACCACCAACACAAGATTTAAGTAGAGTGCCACTGCCTTTGTTTGTGGGTAAGGCTGCGGACTTAATACAATGACTCAGCCTTGGCAGCAATGAGTTTTTTTTTTTTTTTTATATATATATAGTAAGTATACAGTATCTTGTTGATGTGACTGCAGATGTGAAGAAAAAATAATCAGCAGCGTTGTATGTAACCAAAAAAAAACAAAAAAAAAACGGCTCATGAACCAAAATGACAAAAATGGGGAGCTTAGCTGTACCTCAGGTGATGTTTGTGAAGTAACTTCTACGCTCAGTAATACTGTACAAAGTTCACTTAGTTTAATGGCAGCTTTAACTTCTTCTCAAAGCTATTTGATACTGTAGTGTTGTGTCAATATAACGGCGTCCGTTGGCTGGAAAGCGAAAGCAATCTAATTAAAGCAAAGCGGCCACAGGAAGGAAACTGGCTGGTAATTGGAGTGCCCTAATTATGAATAGGTGAATCAACAATAGGGCCCCCCTTCAATAATAACCTGAATGGGCTTTCTGTTGAGCAAGGGCTTTTTCTGCTGTAATTACCCAACCTTGAAGGAGATGAACACAGTCCATTGGGCCAAAGGAGAACTTGGATGAGAGAGGAGAGCTGAGAAATAGGAAGAAAAGGGAGCAAATGAGGATATGACAGGCCGCGTTGAAGATATTTCATGTTACAGGACGCTCATTTTTTCATCACTATGCCCCCAAACCCCCCCCTTCCAAACCACCCACCCCACCCCCGTCCTCCCATCCCTCCTCACACTGCTTCTTTTCATCTATTGAATGTTCTCACATTTATGCACACTTTTTATTTCTGTCCCCCTCCAACTAATCCATTCCTATTAACTGGATTAATGCTTGGTGCTGTGCCCCTTTTGGTGTTTGGAGGCTCCTGGGGTATTGTGGTCAGTGTATTTCCTCATCTTTTCAGGAATCATAAACCTTGGATCCCATGTGCTGAAGCCTCTCCCTATACTTGAGGCATCTATCAATAGCCGCTGTCAACGCACTTGAAGCAGCCCGATTTTGACATTGAATATGGTGACACACATCCTCGGAAGCAATCCTGGGTAGCAAACCTGGCTGCCGGGACATGAAAGATGATAATCCAACACCTGCTTGGCCAATTTGGTCATAGAAGTCCAGAACTCTCGAGTCTTGTTCGTAAATGTTTGATGGTCAAACTGTTGTTACAAAGTTGGAAGTATGGCTGGGTGATAATGGTTACTAATTGAATCACTTCACAGTACGGGCATATATATAATGATACCAACGTTACTTGGAAAAATGAGAATGGAAGTATTTCTGAATCCTTCGTATATAGGAATTTAAAAAATAGATTTTTAATGTATCTTTGAGAGCATTTATTGTACAGAGCTCAAAACTCAAAATTAAAACTGATATAAATGTTTCATATAATCTTTTACTGTATACCTTAAATGCTTCTACTAGCTGATGCCTGCAGCAATATACTGATTCATTTCCAGTTTAAAAAAAAACACTTACTGGGTATCTGAAATTTATACCGCACACATGTAGTTGGATTTTCTGCAATTTAGCAATACCCATCCGTCTGTGATAGGTGCTCATTTGGGGGAATGATTTGGAAGGAGTTTGCCAAAGTTCAAAGCTCTTGTGTTAACGGCAAGTATAACTGAGCAGTTGCAATTTTTGGCCTCCATGTAGGGTCAAGTCTTGCCGGCTACGCTCTCATCTACGATATAAAGTTCGCTTACCGCATTGTCATGCTGTCAAAAGCAATAACGACCGTCACATCACACACCTGGCTTAGCAGCAATCCGGATAATTGGGCCTTTGACTGGACCTAATAGGCTTGCGCGTCCCTTTTGAGTTTTGTTTAGCCTCACCACACTACAGTATCACTCACTGGGATGCTGGTTGGCTTGGTGCTTTACCTGGCGTTCGACAATGATTTGCCTTTGTGATTGTGGCGTGCAGAAGATAAACCATCCATGGAGAATCTCATACAAGTCGACTTGTTTGGTTTACACGGATGACAGTCTCTTTTCTATTAACATCACGCTTGCTGCTTCTTTACGCCCCGGGGCCACAGAAATGCTTTCAGGGTTGCAATCTTTTCCTCTGTCCCGCTCGACTCTTCTTTTTTGTTATAGTGGAAGGAATAATAACACTGGCATTCTCCGGTCAGTCACGCACAAATGAAGGGGATTTACATCTGACTTGCTTGAGCTATGTTATTGTTAGGCCTGCAGAGATTAGCACCAAGCATGAAGTAAAATTGTAACAATGTTTGAAAGTTTTAGCCCCTGCAGCCTGGTTCACTTGGCATCAAATCTGGCAGGTATGTCTATCATGAGGAAACCCGCAAAAATGGTTTCATGGAAGCATGCTATCAAAATATGCCTCTGCCATTTTGCCACCTGCGTAGTTCCACCAGTTCAGCTTTTCCCATACTTTTCAAGCAGTGCACCCCTTTCAACTCTGCAACCATTAGGAACAATGTAATATAGTAGATCACCATTACACATTTAATTATGTGTTTCTATTTTATCCAGTTTTGCATTGAGAGTCTATATATTTTTATGGAAGTGAATAATTCATGATGGGTTAAATCCGTCATTAAGCTATGTGAATGGTAACACAGTCACTCGGTGAACGTTTGACCTCGTAAGACGAAGGTTGCAGGCTCTTTGCGTGGCCGAGGGAGAGGACAGCGGGATCGTGACAAGGGGACATCATTGCCCGCAGGGTGATCACAATGAGTGAGGTGACCCACGTTAGACCTCTCAGTAAAAAGACGCAGTGTGGAGGGCTCTGAAAATCGCCGCATGCATTGTATCTTTGCATTTACGCAGTGTGTATTTACAGTGCCATAGCATCTCTTGCGTGTGTGTCATGTCTTGACAAAATGAGCCACTGACCACACAAAAGCAAAAAGCTAACAGAAGTTTTTTCATATGGATTACGTAATATGAGTTCCAGCGCGTACACCCCACTCGAGCTGTCTCTTTCCTGCTTACTCAAAACTACTCGGAGCATGTGCGGACGCTCTCTTGGGGGACCGGCACTCTCATGTGGACAGCACGCCGAACCCTCGCTGCCCCAAGGCAGGAAGACAGAGAAGCAGATCAGCGGGATGCAGTAATGTGTGTGCCACAGATTCTTCTCCACATATTTATAATCTTTTTTTTTTTTCCCCCCACGTCACCAAGTCTGTTGGCTCTCTTTCTTTTTTCTTTTTTTTTTTCCCCTCAACAACCCCACCCCGCTATTGCGTGCTCACGTGGCACTCACCTGCCAAGCGCCGTCCAGGAGCGGTTGCCGTGATCAAGAGGGAATACGACCCACGGGGAGGAACGCAGGATGAGGCAACACCCTTTTACCTTGTGCTCAGCTGAATTATGCATGCGCACAAGTTGCAGAATTACACGCTGACTTGGACTGTGCCATCTGCAAAACGCTCCCAGCCACAAAGAGAAGCATTCCCAGGAACACACGGAAGGCGCCGTGTTTCCAAACACTCCATATGCAGATGACTTGACTTGACTTGACTTAGGACCATTGTAATACCGCTGTCTCCTTTGCGTCATATGCATCACGTCTGTGTCCTTGGCCTTTGTGCTGGCTTCTTGGCAGAGGTCGTTGGGGGCAGATTTGCATCCGCCTATGGTTCATTAGTGCAGAAATGCCTCAGGCTCTTATCACACCCGCTGCACTGGGGATGCAGAAGAATGAGAGAGGTGAAATAGGCCGAGAACATGATGCTGCATGACACGCACTGTTGCATTATGGCCGATAAAGACATGCCGAACCTCGCCACCCTCTGCATTGGTACCTTTGCCTTGTCTCTTGGGTCTTACCCCAATTTCCTCCCATGTCTTTCCATAAAGGTGAGTGTGAAGGACATGCATCGACGGAAATCAGGTTCACTGAAGATTTGTTTTTCCTGAGAGACTTCCCCCTCCACTCAGTTTTCCTGCTCTGACCACTGCCCACACCGCTGACTCTCATGTTGACACCTTGACTTGAATCCGTCTGGTCTGACTGCAATGCCAAGGTATTAAAAAAGGTAGAAAATTGATTCTAACACTAGTTGTTCCTGTTTGCATAGGCGTTGCTGGCAAAATTTATAACCGCACAAGCCTTTGAACCAAATCTGGTAACAGGAGGCCCCCTAGTTGCAAACTGAACTTTCATAGAGATAAAGTATGAAGAAACGCTGACTGATATCAATAAATGTCGTAAATATTTGTAAAAAGCTGTATTGGTTTATATTCTTACCTGTGCACGAAACCCTACTGTATGGTACGGTAGTTCCCCTTTCTGCCGCATTCCACTAAGGATTTTGCGCTCATGCACATGTAGGGAGGAGGTGGCGGGGGAAATAATTGGGGGAGGTGTACGCGTGAAGTCTGTTAGCTAACCAGCTTGTCGGAGCTCATGTGTTCATATCTTGGGGAACGGCATTAAGCGTGCAATTTACAGCAAGAAATCATCTAACGAGCGTTTATTTTGGTGATTTCAGGATGTAGCTCCTGACTTATTATACCATTGTGAAGCCAACCTCCTCTCATAGTAAAAGTTGGTATATGAATATGAGGCAAGAGAAGCGTTGATTCTACTGATGATCAAATATGTATAATAAAATCTAATTAGAATATCAATGAGCAGCCTATAAATGCTTACTACTTGTCACTGGTCCCAATCCATTATAATTATTATTATTATTATTATTATTATTATTATTATTATTATTATTATTATTTTAATTAATTTATTTATTTATTTGTTTACTTCTTTCTGTAAGGACTTTTATTGAGCGTTTTTATCAAGTGGGCCTTTGTTGGAGGTGAAAGTCCACACACTTGATTAGTGGAAACCTCATGTCCATTTTGAGAGTTGATTTGAGGATGTGTTGGAATATTGGCATTTCGGCATCGACTCATCGGGACTGCAGTTGTCTTCTCTAATCGTTCTTGTTTAACGTGGAGGAGTAGTGAAAGAGCAATTTGAGCAGCAGGTTTGTTCTCCAGACAAGTTGGACATTTACACAGACTGACAGTTTTTTAGTGTGCCTGTTAGCAGTTATAGTTAACTCTATTCTCTGTGAGCAAGTGTGTGTGTGTGTGTGGGGGGGGGGCTTTCTCGTCCGAATAGAATGTTAAGCATTTCCTTCTGGGCGGTTCCAGTTTCAAAATGCTCTCAAGGCTGGTGATCATCCTCAAACGTCGGCCTAATTATTGAGCTCATTAGTTGTCGACCTTGTTGGAATGCTACGTAGCTCATCGTCCACTTTCCAGGTAGGCTCTTCGGGGCAGCAAAGGCTTGCTAGCACCTCATCAGTCGTCTTTATTACTTTCTCGCAGTCGATCGTCCAACTCTCCCACAATGCACCTAATTTTTCTGCCTTCTCTCCCACAGTAATCATTTTCCCTGTGACTCCACATTATCGAGAAATTTTAGTTTGACTCTTAAATTTGCCGTTTCACACTACACCCTTCGTATTTAGCATTCCCGCCATTCACCTCACATGCTCTCAAATGTGAGGCGAATGCAATGTGCATCGATTCGTTGGGGTCCTCTTGAAATTGCTCATTCTCTTCACTGTTTAGGGCTTTCCCATGCTAAGACAGGAGTGAACTTGAACCCCATAAATTGACTTGGTGCCTAGTGGAGGTGTTAAAATCAAGTCCTCAAAGCCCATTTTGCTTGGCTACATTGCGTTTTGGTAGTTGTTGGTCACAGGTAGAAACAGAATAGAAACACAAGAAGTTTGAAGAAGCCATGAATTAAAAGACACACTTCCTGCCATGTTGCTAACGTGAACTTAGTCTTGTGAATTTGTCTGCTACAAGCCACATGTACTAGACAGATGGTCAACGCTTAATTGTGGAAAATTTTCAAGTTTGACGACCCACTATAAAACATGAAATACTAATGCAACTCCACAAGCTAGACAATTTTTGTGTCTACTGTCTTGTCTGTGCCTCTTTGGTTTTGGGATAAGCAGTCAAGTCGCTCAAGTGAATTAAACCCTAATTGGGAGAAGTGCCCGCCCCACGCTGTCGTTTTGCTGAGCCCAAATCAAGACGTCCGCAGAGTATTAATCAGCGTTGGATTTGTTTTTGTTTTTTTCACCCTGCAACCAACTGCTTCGTTAATGCTTGCGGCCGTGAGACAAAAACCTCAAGGATCGTCATGTGGTGACCTCGTTAAAATATGAGCGCTTCGCATGAGTCAAATCCCCTGATGGAAAATGGATGGGTGCTTATTCGAGGGCTTGTCAAATTTACAGTGCAGGGCAGTAAGGAAACAATATGTGTGATTGATTGGAAGCCTGAAGGACGTTTTTCTAATGTGTGAACGTCATTGCGAACCTTCAAGCAACAATTCCCATAGAAGATTTGTGTTGGAAGGACTTTATTTTCCCCCCTCAAATGTCCTTTCATATTTAGGTCAGTCTACTTTCACTTTGTTCCAGCTCTTGGGCTGGATGGACTGCTAAAAAACACTAAGTCTCCAGAAAGAGAACTCTTTGCTCTAGTGTGTGTTTTGGTGCATTTTGCACAGTCTCTCTTCTTCTCGCCCTCGCGCCTTGGGGAGTGACCGTTACATAAACCGACCTTCATCATCTCTGCCGTTCCAAAAGTCCTACTCGTATTCTACCAATCTGCCTGTTCTTATATTTCCTGTTTTGGGCGGTTTTCATCTAATATGGCCACTCCTCATGACCCTTACTCAAATCAAACACTAGATTAGTGTGTGTAGACCACTGGCATGAAAAGCACTTAGGGAAAAAAAGCCCAGAACTGGCCAGTTTCCGGCAATGGAGTCTTTGTTCCCCATTTCCGTTGGCATCCGAGCTGTGTGGCCCCCAAACTGCATTCTGGCTTTACATAGATGTTAATTGGTTGGCCGAGTGGCTGCGCCAAATCTTTGCAATTCTCACACAGACAATATCACTCCAGATTAGGGAAGCAATTCTGGGTTCTGAACATCTAATGCGGTATCATTTTCTAACCAATTCCACCCCCAGTGTCATGCACTTTCCTAGGCCTCGCCAGATCGGTATTAACCTCTAGGCCTCTGTCCCGCATGCCTGCCGTTCCACTAATCCCACCCTCATCTTCTACCTTCCCTTGTTTTTGCCTCCCATTTTTCCACAGAAGGTGTGATCAGAAAGAAAAATGATCAGGAGTCCTCCTTGGGAAAAAGGGGGTGGGGGGGAAGTGAGTGCGCGCGAGCCAGATAACGGCACCCTGGAAAGGCAGTTGTCATGGCAACACCGCGGCAACTTGGGAGCACAAGTGCCCTGTTAATTAAAAAGTTGATTTATGACCCTTAAATTGCATACTTACACGTAGTGGCATTGAGGTAGTCTCTTTCTTAATCACTTGGATCCAGAAGATAGCGCTCTCTCTCTCGGACTATGGATCCGCTTGAGGCCCGTGGCTCAATCTTCTCCAGGTGGACACATTTGCTTAGGGACCAAATCGCATTCGGCTTGGCATCCGTTTGATAAGGCAGACATGGGTAGACAAAAAGAAGTCATCTGGTGGCTCACCAGTGTAAACTGAGAATCGAGCCGAGCAAATGGTTGTGGTAATCAAGAACAAATTTCCTTTTTTGTGTGTATGTGAAAGATGAAACCAAAAATAGCAAAAGAAGAAATGAAGTGCAGCATGACATACAGATCTAAATAAGATAATCCTTGAATAAATTAAATGTGACATCAAAGCTCAATATATGTTTCGTGAACTATCCGATATTACAGCACCAATAACCCTTTAACAAAGTCCTGAAAACTAACACGTTTCAGTCTGCATCTGAAATCTTCAATGACGTTCACATTCTTAAAAGTAGATGAGCAAAAACCATAGGAACATACTTTTACATAGTGTCTGTGACTCCCTGAAGTTAAAAATTTCAAAATCAAGCCTTAAAAAATTACGTTTGTTTAACTACATTCCTATATTTTCTTGGACAAATTTGAGATATTTTGTGTTATGAGGACTGGAATGGACAGCATCATCAGTGGTCATTCAGTTGTGCTGGAGGTATGCATCTTCTCATTTTAGACCTTTTATTCAGAAATTATAAATGCTCGGATTGTCCATCTTGAATGAGCATCACATCCATCCATCCATCCATCCATCCATCCATCCATCCATCCATTTCCTTTGAGAATTCAAACTCAAAGGAAATGTGTTGCTCATGTTTCAATTCTCAAGCTATGTTCATGCTATAGGAGGATCCTTTGTTGACATTTTTTAGCGGTGGCTGTGTGGCAGAAAACATGGCGGACTGTATAGAAACACCATATACGAAGAAAGTTAGCGGGCGAAATCGTTGCTATTTAAGCATTTTAATGGCCGAAGGACGGATGAGGTTAACGGACAAGCTTAATGTATGTATTGGCGACAAAACTGAAACTATTGAAAGCCCGTATGAGATGTGGGATGATGACAAAAATTTGCTCCCGACTCCCGTCTGTTTCCTGGCCACACGTTCTTTGGGGACATTTACTCTAATTTAACACAAAAAACGGTGCAAAGCTTCATTGAAGTGTTCTTTGTGGCGCCGAAGGGAAGGAGGGTCCATCGCATTACATTTAAGTTTGGGGAAGTACGTCACTCCAACCCCCTGAAACGCTCAACAATCAATAGTTCCATGGGGGGATTATGTCAACAAGCCACTGCAACAAGGACCACATTTATTTACTTTTGAAAACGCAGTGACTTTAGTGTGTGAGAATGTCAATGGCATCTGGTCTCTAGTTTTAACAACTGAATATCAGAGCTTGCACAATTCTTTTCAAATCCAGTCTTGGAGAAACATACAGTCATGTTACGTGGCAGCATACTAGCATTTTTAGCACCTTTAATGCAGCTGTCAGGATAGGACTTAAAACTATAGCTACTGCGTACATAGGCAGATGCAGAATACAATATTTATTCGGAGAGGATGAACAATATGTGGACACTCAAGTATAAAACTAGGCACAAAATCTATATATTTTGTCTCATTTATCAGGATCCATAACACAATTCTGATACTTGTTGCCTTCTGATGCTCCATTTGTAACGCTGGATGTCTTCTTTAGCCTTCAGGTTTAGCAATCCAAGATCACATTTCAAGACGAGAAACAAGTAAGGGTGGTTGTCGATCGTGCTTTGTAACACCTGAATAAGACCACAAAACAAGTCAAGACAGTGGATTTTATAAGCACAAACTCAATTTATTGTTTTTTTTTTTAAATCCTCTCCAAATAACAAATATAGTCACAACTGCTTACCAGCAATAAAGTGAGCCTCACAAACCCGTCAGCATCAGGCGTAACGCAGGTTTTGAGCGTCAAGTTATACCCTCCTGGCTCAAAGCCATTTCCTTCCCCTTTCGCGGTTCCTTTCGGTGGGAATGCGAGTTTAAAAAAAACAACAAACAAAAAAAAAACCTTTATATCAGGCCCCCGACATGCTGTACAATTGATGGCACAACAAGAATTAACCATCTGCTTCTTTTAATCCTCATCCAAATGTGCGAACCCATCGAACGCCATGCAAAACATGCTGTTTCTTGCCACACAAGTCTCCCATGATGCAACGCGTGAACATAAACAAAACGTCACATGGGATCGTTCTATTAAGAACAGCGGAGTAAAACCTGGATAAACTTTTTAATTAATTGGGTTTCTGAACTGAAGGCCCGAGTTCTCTTTAAAAATGACACAGTTGTTAAATCTGTCATCAAAAGGCCACAACCAACCAAGTCCCACTTGGCATAAGGCTCCATATGCCGGTGCACTCGCCTCCGGGGTTTGTGAGCCTGGTTTTGCATACCAGTCTTGTTGTTTGTGTGGCGCCCTTGAGGACAGCGTCACAGGTGTTAAGTTTGTGTGGGCCCGTTGCCCCAATTACATATGCAGCAACATGTCCTGTTTCCATGGTAACGCCATGCCCTCTTTTGGCATACGCTCACATTCCAGCAGTCAGGTGCCGCTAAGAATAGCCGCTCACACTCCCAAAAGCCCCCCAACACGCCAAAGTAGATCATTTTGCGCCAATTTAGAAAGTGTAGCAAGTTGTGATCACCCCAAGTCGTCTCAGAGCCTTCAATTTGTTGTGTGGATTGAGATTCTTGTATGCAGGAGGCAGGGCCTGCTGGTGCTGGTGGTGGTGGTGGTGGTGGTGGTGGGGGTCATATTAACCGTGTAAGCTGCGATTTGATGGTGAGAACATCTGCTGGCCGTGATATGAATGTGAGGGGAGCAAGCATCTTTCCTTTTCTGCAACCACTTTTCTCCGGCTCCCCTTACAACATATGCCCGCCTCGTCATCCATCCGCCAACCCTGTGCGGCTTTAATGCATAATTTATCTGTTAAGTAACAGCAACCGGGTGGTACTTTATCCCAACAAGGCCTTCTAGAAGTGAACTCCAATAGCCACATTTCCGCCAGCAAGGAGATTGGTGAGGCACGCTAGCTCATTCCACTTATGCTCAACCGTCAAACCATGCTGTGGTAAGTAAACTGACCCTGGGAAGTCACAGGATGCAATGTGTTTTTGCGCCCTGCTTAACAACATGCACTGGCAATGCGCCCCTTTCATTTTTACAGCTCGTCAAGTAGCACCATTGTGCGGCCGTTGTGTTTTGTCACCGTGTTCGGCCTTGCAGGCTTGTAACTGCTTGTGTTAACATCTGACCCCATTGTGCCCAACTCGCATGCGTGTATGTTTTATTTTATGTATGAATACAAGCTGGGCGAAGAAGCTTGCCCAAGTTCCTATAAATCACTTTTTCTTTGGCCAACCAATGGGAGCCAACTCCAACCTCGCTGGAGTTGCAGCGACAAGGTGAGGCATTGGGGTTAATGTTCTATCAACAACATGCTTAACCTTGCAGGCCGCCTTTTTTTACACATGGATGCTCACATTTCCTCTGAACCTCCTATTTTTAGTCTAGGAATCATAGTTTCCCACTTTATTTTTCTGACTAGGGGGTCCCCAAAATTGCGTGTGATTATGAAAGTGCATAGTCATGACAAATAGTCAGACACTGCTTTCCAGCTTCAACAAAATAGCCTGGACAACTGTTAGCCACAGCTGCTACATCGGTAGCATGACTTTTTCATAATGGATTGTTAATGTGATGCTAAAATGTGAAAGGATTGAAGGGTTTTTTGTCTTTTTTTTCTTTTTTTTTAACGTACAATTAGCTAAAAATTTAAAAGTGGTGATAAACGTACCTGATGAGTAAAAATGCTGCTAATTCCGCACCGCTTCTGCATCCTCTCAGCTGTCTGAAGTCCCTTAACTCTGCATATTTGCTATTTGTTGGCAAACAAGGGATGAGTATTTTCCTATGAGTGCAGGCAAATGATTGACAGATTTTCAGTCACCCCTTCTGTCTGTGATTAGTTGGTGCTTAGTTTAAAAGTAAATTTGATGGACGAGATGAGGCCGGAGAGGGCTGATTTTTCTTCACAGATCGTTTTGTCTCACGCACTACTGTCAGGTTATACTGACAAAAATTGTTTCTCTCCCCACTCCAAATTGTGAACTGATCCCAACAAAAAATGACCTTACACATAGGCGGCATCCCATCTCTTTTTACAGCTCTGATATTAAATTCCCTGGTCGACTCGGTCCCTTGGTTTTGTGTTGTCACTTGTACAGAACAGCAAGGCAGCAGTGTGAAAGAGGCTCTTCTTACTTTATATACCAATCAAATTCGTTTTATCTGCCTCCTTGCTGTATTTTACAGAACCTAATCATCCAAAAAAAAAAGGCAACGAGTGGACAAGGAAGAGACTGAAAGAAAGAGAAGTGTCCTCCAGTGAATTAATGAACCATTCTCTCCACAGAGGATTCATTAGGGATATAATAGGGTTTAAATTGATTTACAAAGGGCACTCTTATGAATAACATGCTCTTATTGATTTCAATTGTTCTCAAAGCGTGATTGGCTAATGAATTTACAATGGCGAGCGTGAGTTCCAACGCATTGTGCAGACTACGAGTCTGCCGCGATGCATTCAAAATCGTAAGACGCGCCATCACGTCTGATTAAAATGGGCGCGCGATGTTCTTTTTGGAGGAACAATCTCTATTTTGATTGTATGGTTACCGTAATCAGAACAGGAAATTCAAGGCGTTCCATTTGCAAGGTGAACTCGAAGCTCCAGTTGGCCTTTCTTTGATGGATCAACACAGACTTAGTTTGTGCACAAATTACATCACATGTACTTTGGGTTGAAGGATCTTTGTCTTCTTTTTTTTTTTAACTTTGGATTTGTCTCAGCAGACCATGCACATACACAGTCATTGAAGTGAGACACACACCTTTTAATCTGTGTTCAAAGCAGCCTCCACCTTCCTCCGTCTGGCACTCGCTCACCCATCTGTGGCGGTGTTTTTGCCGCACCTGTGCTCGCCTTTCAAGACGGCCTCTCACCATCAAACGGCAAATTTGCACTTGGACCCACTTGTTGTTGACTCGCGTCTCTGCTGAGTTGCTTCTTTTTAGCAACTATGTGGCTCAATGGAGTCTCCAAGACCAAACACAATTAGTATTAATAAAGACCAAGCAAACATTCTTAACAGTAAGAAGTTAAAAATGCTAAAATACTGTACCATAACTTTGATTACAAACAACATTCAAATGTTGGGCTGCTTACATTTGACAAATGTTGCCTTTTTCATATGATTTCATGCCAAATTGTGGTTTGCATGGCAACTCAGCCAAGGAACCATAATAAAATATATTTTGCAACCTGTCCAAGATTGCAGTTCGAATGGCAAATCATATCATAGCATCGTCGCAATAATAAAATACTTGGCAGACAGTACTAGTTGGTAAATTCTTAGTTTAAATGGTTTTATTGTCTTGACATTTGGGAGCGTGTGCTTTTGTCACGTGATGTTCAAGACAGCAGTTACAATACAGATTAATTGCATTTTGAGTGACTCGATACTAGCGCGATGAACTGACTGAACTAAAATTATTAGTCCTGAGAACTTTCCTTTTCAAAATTTTATCACAGAATATTGATATTGACATTCACTCTCCTATCTGTAGTTTTCCCATTTAAGATGCGTCATCACTTAACTCATTCACTGCCATTGACGGAAAAAGACGATGCAAATGATGCATTTTTTGCTGGTCTGGCAATTAATGTGTTTTAAGAGGCCTTTCCATGAATTAGTAAGAAAAAGATAGTGCTCGTTCACCTTTGAGGTTGTCATAATAACTTTACACTTTGTACCAATAAATAAATTGGTTTATCTGCTGGCATTGATGACATCCCTGCTATTGAAAAGTGTTAAGTCTGGCGTCGTTGGTGTGAGATTATTGCATCCTTGGCGGTAGAGAGATGATTAAGCCGAAAAGAACGCCCCCCGCTTTGCTGTCAGAATCGCTGCGCCGGACGTCAAAACAAAAGTTATGTTTTTAGGTCGGGCTCTCGGTGAGAGGAACTACAATTCCCATCGCGAGATGCTGTGACTATCGCGTGACCGGTAGCGAGACTGGGAAAATCTAACATGGCGGCGCTCTGTTGCTAAAATAGAATTAGCTTTATATTTCTAATTAAACCCGAATTTAATGATTAGATAAATTCGATTTTTTTCTTTTCTAAGAAAGATCGGAAATATTATCCAGTGTGGACGACCTCGAACGTTTTATTGACGATCATTTTTATAGCTGCGCGATGGATGAGCCGGCGGCTAGTCGGGATAATCCTTCGAAAAAAAAAAGGAAAAATGACTCGTCAACAGACACGGACGATTTAGCAACCGCCGACGTATCGGTGAGTATGCTGGATTCCATAAATAAAAAACTTGACGTCCTCTGTCTTATCCGCGAGGACGTCAAAGAATTAAAGGCAAGTTTGGAATTCGTTAGCCAACAGGTAAGCGATCTCCAATGCGATAACTCCGAGCTACGCTCCTCTCTCGTCGCTGTCACAGCCGAGTTGGAGACGATTAAAAAGGAAAATAAAATGCTAAAGGAAACGGTCTTAGATGTTCAATCCCGTAGTATGCGGGAAAATCTAATATTCTCAGGTATATCCGAAAATTCTCCAGATAATCCAGAGGGTGAGATAAAAAAATTCATGACATCATCGCTAAAGATCCCACAGGAGACGGTAAATAATATCTCTTTTCACCGTGTACACCGGCTCGGAGCTCGTAAGGGCAATAAGCCCCGTCCTATTATTGCTAAGTTCGAACATTTTAAACATAAAGAATTGGTAAAAAGTAAAGGACGGGAGCTCAAAGGGACATCTTTCGGGATGAATGATCAATTCCCAAGAGAGATAAACGAGCGGCGAAAAGTACTGTTTCCTATCATGAAACAAAATAGACAGGAGGGTAAACGGACTTCGATGGTCGTTGATAAATTATATATCGACGGCCAGCTATTCCGAAACCCAACCTCGACCCCTTGGCTGTTCTAACTGACAATTGGTAGAGCCGAGCATTGTGTGATTATTTGACGTAGGTATATGTATATGTATGTGTATGTATATGTGTATATATGTATATATATGTATATGTATATGTATGTATATGTATGGATAATGGGTTACGAAATAGAATATGAATTTATATTATGCATAGGCTATATAGTAATAATAATAATAATAATAATAATAATAATATAGAAATATATTCTTAAAAAAAATAAATTAATAATAATAATAATAATCTCGCTTAGGTCACCATTTACTGGTGTATTGTTATGTTGAATCCCCCACAGATTTCCTTCACACTCACTTCCCCCCACGTTTCTTCACTATTATACTTATCTACTTGCTATCTCTCTCTTTATATAAATTATATAAATTGCCTAATTACTCTTTTGCTATCCTACAATATGTTAATATTAATAAGCAGCTTATATAGATGTATACATAAGACTGAGTCTATATTGCTTGTATGCAGAAATTAGTTCTGGTCTCCTGGAATGTGTGTGGCGCTCGCTCCCAGGCAAAAAGAATAAAAATTTTAGACCATCTCTCAAAATTTAAGGCAGATATTTGTCTCCTACAAGAAACCCACTTACAAAAATCAGAAGAAAAATTATTTATAGATAAAAATTTTAGTCAAGTTTACTCTGCCTCCTATAATAGTAGACAAAGAGGTGTCTCTATACTTATACATAAGAATTTATTCTTTACTCTAAATAATATAGTAACAGATTTAGAGGGCCGATATATTATTATCCAGGTAACTATATTTAATAAAGTATATACAATTGGTAATTTATATGCCCCAAATAATGATGACCCTGATTTTTTCCATGAATTTTTCTCTCGGTTACTCGATTTAGCAACAAATTCTACTATTATTATTGGAGGTGATTTTAACACGGTCTTGAACCCGTTAATAGATCGTTCTAATAATACGATATATACAAGGCGATTACGATCCGCTAAAGTAATAGATGAATATATGGAGGATTTTGGCCTCAGCGATGGCTGGAGACTTCAAAACCCAACTAAGAAGGAATTTACTTTCTTCTCTGCTGTGCACCGATCATTCTCAAGAATTGATTTTTTCCTTACAAATAATTCTATTGTTGATAAAACTGCTATAAAAATACATTCTATAATTATAAGTGATCATGCACCAGTCTCCCTCACTCTACAAATTGACTCTACCTTTAAACCTCCCCCGATATGGCGTTTTAACATCTCATTACTGAAAGACGTAGAGTTTGATAAAATTATTAGAAGGGAGTGGGCAGATTTTTTGGAAATAAATGACTCTCCAAATATATCTCCATCTCTTCTCTGGGAAGCAGGGAAAGCGGTAATTAGAGGGAAAATTATATCATATTCAACTTATAAAAAGAAACAGGATCAAAAATTAGAAAAATACCTGGAAGATAAAATTAAACAACTAACGGATGAATATGTATTAAACCCAAATAATCAAATATGGATAGAACTACAGAATATAAAAATACAGTTAGATAACATGTTATCTAAAAAGACAGAGTTTATAATACAACAGTTGAGATATAATAATTTTGAACATAATAATAAATCAGGTAAATTCCTGGCAAATCAACTTCAACGGAATCGGGAAAAATCTCTTATAACGGCTATTAAAGATATAAATGGTGAATGCACACAATCACCAGAAGAAATTAACCATATTTTTTATAACTATTATCGAAATCTATACACAGAAATTAATAGACCTAACCCTGAATATATTGAGGAATTCCTAAACAGCTTAAATATACCTCAGTTATCTATTGAACATAAAGATATTCTCGATACCCCGCTTACTATAGATGAGTTGTATCGTGCTTTAGACAGTATGCCTAATGGCAGAGCACCTGGTCCAGACGGCTTTCCGGCTATATTTTTTAAACATTTCTGGTTAATGTTTGCTCCATTATTTCTAAGAGTAGTAACTGAAATTAAAAGTAAAGGTGATATACGTCAAGATATGAATATAGCAGCAATTAAACTTTTATTAAAGCCAGAAAAAGACCCTACCCTCCCGTCAAGTTACCGACCGATATCACTAATTAATACCGATATTAAAATTATCGCTAAGGCCTTGGCATCTCGATTAGAGACGGTAATCTCGACAATTATTCATAGTGATCAAACAGGTTTTATTAAAGGTCGTCATTCTACTAATAATATTAGGAGACTCTTTAACTTGATTAGTATGTCACAGCGGTATGATAAAAAGGCAGTTGTTATTTCGCTGGATGCAGAAAAAGCATTCGATAAAGTTAACTGGTCCTTCCTCTTTGCTGTCTTAAATAAATTCGGCTTCGGGGAGTCATTCATTCAATGGGTCTCAATATTATATGATTCTCCTAAAGCTACAGTTACTACTAATGGGATTACATCACAGAGTTTTACTTTACAAAGGGGAACAAGACAAGGGTGCCCAATTTCTCCTTTATTATTTGCTATATTTATTGAGCCGCTTGCATTAGCTATACGTCAGGATAGACGGATCCAAGGAATCCACTCCGGGACAATAGAACATAAAATTAATCTATATGCCGATGATATATTACTCTATTTAGAAGAACCTGCTATCTCGCTAGGGGAAGCATTTAAATTAATAACTAAATTCTCTCACTTATCAGATTACTCTATTAACTGGACAAAATCAACATTATTACCTATTACAGAAAATTCATGGAATCCTACAAGTCAGGATCCACACTACTCCTTTCCTACAGGTAATTTAAAATACTTAGGTGTTAAAATTTCACCTAAGTTAACTGAATTAACTTCTTTAAATTTTTCACCATTATTGGATAGTATCCGTAGTGACCTGGAGCGCTGGAATAATCTTCCGATCTCTTTAATAGGACGGATAGCTACTATAAAAATGAAAGTTTTACCAAAGATTAATTATTTATTTTCAATGATTCCATTTAAACCTACGTCTAACTGGTTCCAATCGCTGGACTCTGCTATCATAAAATTCTATTGGAATAAAAAAAAAGCCAAAATTAGTCTATCTACTCTTCAGGAAAGTAAATCTAAAGGAGGTTTAGAGGCACTAAACTTTATGTACTATTATCTAGCTAATCAACTACAATATCTTGTGCTATGGACACAACCCAACAGAGATACTAACTGTTGGTTGGAATTGGAGCAGAAGGATTGTAATAATCTTAGACTGTCAGATTTACTCTTTATTACAAAATCAATAAGACGACATAATTGTTTTAAAAACCCAATGATAGCCGCCACCCTGACTGCCTGGTGGAAGGCATTAGAAATTACAAACTCCCAATTGGCGCCCTGTGGGCTCTCTCCCATTTGGCATAACCCCGACTTTCAACTTAATAATCAGTCGTTCCATTTAAGCCTATGGGAGCAGAAAGGAATTACACACCTTCATCATCTTTTCTCAGATAATAAGTTTATATCGTATACAAACTTGGTCCAGAAATATGAAATAAAAAAGGGAAATTTCTTACATTATCTGCAAGTTAAAAATATGGTTAAGAAACAAATCCCAACACTTCAGGATACGCTCCAACTGCCTGTCTTAGCTAAAGATATTATAAAGCTTTCTCCAACAACAATAAAGAAAATATCAAAAATATATAAGTTATTTTTATACACAAATAAAACGTATTTACCGACTTTAAAATGGGAAAAAGACTTGTCTATAGTTCCGGAACCAGACTTTTGGACCCAAATCTGTGAAAATGTATTTAAAATGACCAAACAGACAAATTTGCAACTTATCCAATATAAGATACTTCATAGAACATATATTACACAATATATGATGAAAAAAATGGGACTCTCTGACTCCGACATTTGTCTCCAGTGCTCACAAAACACTGCCGATACTTATCTTCATGCTTTATGGTCATGTACTCCAGTGCTGCATTTCTGGACTAAAATCTTGGAAAAGCTCGCTGATATATTAAACTGTAGGCTTCCTTTATCTCCAAGACTGTGTTTACTAGGTGACTTAACAATAACTGAGCTACCATGTAAACAATCTCAATCTATATTTATAGCCCTTACTATTGCTAAAAAAATAATCCTTGTCAATTGGAAAAATAAACAATCTCTAAATATCGACCACTGGTTAAACTTACTAATAAATTATATCTCAATGGAAAAAATCTCTGCCTTAAATAAAAATCAAGTATCAAGATTTAAACAAATATGGTCTATGTACATAGAATATTTTAATCTCAATTTGGCAACTTAATCCTGCCAAGATTCTGCCTGTTAACGAGAGCCACCACATCGTTACAACTTCTGTTTTCGCTGCTCCTGTATTTGGTATTTTGTATCTGATTGTTTTTATTTTTATATAGTCAGGAACCTAGTTGCTGCTAGTGGGCTCGAGCATACCACACTATACGACACTATACTCAATAACTCCTTAAGATCTATTTCTAGTGGGCACTAAGCATCAACACTTGGTGTTACTGCATGCTAATTAGTCAATTTTCTTGACGCCGTCCCCTGTGGTCGGGCGGGGGTGGTTCAATTTTAATGCACCTCACGTCCAAGGGGAGGGGTGAGTTGGGGCGGGGAGCCATCAGAGGGGATGGACTGCAGTGCCTGGCAGCGCTGTGGTCCCCCCCATTTGTGTCCCTGCCCCACCACTTTGTCCCTCCATTCCCTTTTTTAATGCACCACACATATACATATTCATTTTTTGGGGGGGGATACGGGTGTGTCGGAATAGGGGAAATTTTTTCCCTCTGCTCCGACTCACCTGCTCCCAATTTTAATGCACCACACGCACACACTTATATATACACTGGGTGGGGCCACATTCACGGTGTAGGGTAGAGCTCGCCAGTCGGCGAGCTGGCGGACTCAGTAACAGGGTTAGGTGTCACTTGTACTCTGGCGTGACGACCGGGGCCTCTCCCCACCGGGCTCGGTGTTCTGGTGTTCCGCCTTCTCCCCTGGTGCTTCCTCCTCTGCTTCCCCCCTCCCGCCGCTGTGCAAATCTCGCGCGGCTGGAGGTGGGGTGGGCACATCTTCCCTCTCTGCGCTGCTGCCCGGTGCCGGTTTCCGGGGGGGGGTGGGGGGTTCTCGCGGGGGGCCGGGTTCGCGGGGGGGGGGGTGGCGGCCGTCGGGGGGGGGCGGCTTGTTTGGGGGGGGGGGTGGAGGTATGGGTGGGTGGGGGGTTGGGTGCTGGGGGTCGGGGTGTGTTCGGGGGTTTGGGGGTCGGGGGTGGTGGGGCCTGGGTCGTGGTGGATGGCGGGTTTGGGTGGGGTGCGGGGGGGTCGTGGGGGGATGGGGGCTGGGGACCGGTGGGGCGCTGTGGGGGCCCGCTGGGCCTCGTTCTGCGGCCTTGGGCTCGGGGGTGTGGGCCGGGGCTGGGGCGGGGGTGTTCCGGGTGTCTGGGTCGGCTCGCCGACCGGTGTCCGCTCGGGTGGCTTGGGGGTGGCCTTGGTGCTGCCGCGGCCTGGGGATTCCGGGGGGGGGGGGGGGGGGGGGGGGGTGCTCGCTTTGCTGGACCGCGGTTGACGGCTTCTTTCTTTGGTGGTGGTCCTTATGCATGCCAGATCCGTCGCACCAGCATCTACTGAAACTCAACAGAAGTACCCTCTCCCTCCCACAGCCCCTTGAATCAGTTGGTGCTGGTGTCTGTGGTTCTCACTTTGCTTTATCTACCCTTCCCTCCTTCCTCTCTTTAGTTTTTCCTCTGGTCACTTGAGATCTTAATTTATTAGAAGTATGAGGTTTCTGGGGTTGGCATAAGACTCCGGTTTTGTAACCACGAAGGAGGGGTCTTGTTGGTGCTGGACTTCACTTTGATGGATTGGATGTACTGGCTTCTATTGATCTCACTCTGCCTTATCGATCCTTCCCTCCTTCCTCTCTTTAGTTTTTCCTCTGGGCTCTTGAGATCTCGCTAAATTTGCTGGAATTTAGAGGCTTCCGGGGTTGGCGTAAGACTTTGATTTTGTAATCATGGGGAAGGCAGGAAGTGTTTGGTCGGTGCTGGATGTCACTTTGATTTACCTTTCTTTTCTCTTTATTTCTTTTTTTTTCTGACCTTTTCTCTGGTCTCCTGACCATTTAAATCTCACGACTCTGGCAAGATTCTGAAGTACCTGGTTAAGGCGAAGGGTAATGGGATATTTATAAGGTTTTAGGTGAATGAATGAGTATAAATTTATAAGTATTTGCACGCACGCACACGCACGCACGCAAACGCACGCAAACGCACACACGCAAACGCACGCACGCACGCAAACGCACGCACGCAAACGCACGCACACATACACACACACACAAACAAAAAAAAAAAAAAAAAAAAAAAAAAAAGAAAAGAGCAATGATGACAAGACGTTGAATCGGTAAGACTACCGAATGAACAATTCTGAGCTCTTCAAAAAAAAAAAAACAAAAAAAAAAAAAAAAAAAAAGTTATGTCATTCAGGAGTTGTGAAGGGCAAGCTGAGCGTCGTCCGTTATTAGCGCTTTTGTCACTCTCTCTCTCTTTGGATGCGAGTGTCTCTCGGACGTTGTCCGTCTGTGGCTGCTGGCTGGCTGGAGCATCTGGCTGCAGTTGCAGAGCAGCAGTCACATACCTGCATTCAAGTGGAACAAACTGGATGGTTGGCTGCTCACGGAAGGTCATCAGCCTTGGGCAGTGGGCGTGTATGTGTGTGAGTGCACCACAGTGTTTCTCATGATGCACTCACAATACAATCCAAAGCACATTTTCAACTGAACTGTAAGACACTCTTCATTAAGTGTTAACGTGTATTAAGGAAGAGGTTTGTTTGACTTTTATTTGTATAGTTAGACATATTTTAACATGACATGCATAGGAAGACATCATTTTAACTTGACATGGTTAATTTGAGGGTTAGGTGTGAACGCGCTTCCAAAAAATGATTAGCTTGCTTTCATCCTTTTTCCCCTTCATCTTTTGTGTGTGTTCACATGCTTTATTGCTCTTAAAGATGAGTACACAGCGGCTGCATTCTGTCTTAACAAGCAGCCGCCGCCCCGTTTTCTTTGTACAGTAAACACCACACACACATCAGCTGGCATCTGTGTGGTGTGATACGTGGCCGCCCGCGAAGCACTTCCTCCTAATGAGCATCCTGCCCTCCCGTTTCTCCCTGCAGGAAAGCCAAAAGAGATGTAACCTTGATGTGGGAAGAATTGAACCTGCTTACGCACACACACCTAAGTCCACTCCTCTTTTTCTCTTTACTTTGACGTGCTGTGTCATATGACATCAGTTTTCATGACATGACTTTTATGACGACATTTTAGTATACTTTGTTCATAAGACATTTTAACATGACGTGTTAGCTAGAAATACATAATACATCAATTTTAATGACATGATGTATTGTAAGGCTTTTTTTTTTTTTTTTAATATAACATGCACTCCATTTTGACTCAATCAATCCCACAAAATTGGCACAATTCTTTGGAATCAATGAAGCCATTATTTGATCTATTATAGCCACGTCTACTACTACATGACGGAGAATGTATTCTCCCTCGTCTTTTCATGCCTATTTAATTTCCTGCTATAGCGACTCCACCGTGCCATATGGAGTTGTATGTGATGCGGTTGTGTGTATGTGTATGTGTTGTAGGTGTGGGCCAACTACGAGGAGAAGCCCAAGGAGGAAGTAGTGCATGTGTCGGAGGAGAAGGAGCGCGTGGCCAAATACAAGCCAGTCTACGTGACGGAAATCACCGACATGCTGCACTTGTACACCCAGGACGTCGAGACAGGTCAATGAATGTCCTTGATGTCTTATTTATTGTTTAATTGCAATATCACCTTTTCCTCCTCCATTCCTTTTTATTTGTCTTTAACATCAGGCCAACTTTTTTAACCACAATTTCACAGAGAAACAGACATGCTGCTTGTTGTTATCGCAATGCACTGATGGGAATCCATCACTCCGTCACCTCCTGTCACTTCTGACTGGGAACTAACAATCCCTGCTGCTCCCGCTTGGATGTTCACCCGCACCGGCTGATGTATGTTTTCACATGACTGAATGCACACATAATGCATCTCCTTGTGTGTTGTCGTGCTTGGTACACCCCCACCCCCAACACGTCCTCGCCCTGAGAGCCACTACATAGCACCCCTCCCCGAAGAATTACAGATCCATCGAACAAACATGGTGTGAAAGGCCATTTTAATTTCCAGCAACAGATCACTTTATCCTGGCATACATCGTTTTTAGGCCTTTTTATGTTTGTGAAATTGTACATTTGGAAAATATGTGCCTTGGCACAAAGGCTGCAACAATGTTGTGAGTTTTTACTACTGGGCGTAGGTCCAACTTGGTGGCAAAGTTTGATGATTTGCCATGAAATACGAAGCAGTTATAACTCGGCTTTGCTACAATTCAACCAAATGTGCCATTTATGGAGAAGAGCCATTCATTAAGTTAAGTCCGCCAGTTGTGTGCTTTGCTTCATGGTTGCAAATGACGAGCCCTTAAAACGGACTCCGTCTCAAGCTGAGTATTGCTTGCTCTCTTTTAACAACCCAGTAGCTTGTGAGCACCAACATGCAACGGATCATCTTTTCATTATCTTCCTGTAGGCCCAGACGAGGAGGTGAAAGCCCCAGTAGCACCTCTGGCTAACACGGCTAGTTCAACCCTCCTCTCACCCATCCTTCCCCTCCAGGTGTTAGCACACCGATCAAAATCAGGACCACGTGCAGTGCCTGACATTTCAATTGAAGTGAAGGGCTTACGCCTTTACTTTCACTTGCCGCAGGGCACAAGAAGTTAATGTGACACGCTACGCATAAAAGTGCTAATATCAAACATTGCAACATTTTCAACGATAAAGCTAATTAGGGGTAGCGCGTGCTTGAAATCTGTCGTTATTTTATCAAGGCTCTCTTGAAATTACAAACATTTTTGAAATTCAGCCCCCACAGGCTGATTAACTTGGCTACATGAAATTTGACTGCCAAAAGTCTCCAAAAGCCATGTTCAAAGACACAGGAAGTCGACATTTTGGTTGAAAGCAGACATTTTTTTATGGGTCATTCAAAGACAAGCTCGTCCTCAAGATTTTGTCCAATGGTGTCATTCCCATCAGGGAACTGGATCCTGACCCTTCATCCCTCCTCCTCCTCCGCTCTCAGTTGCTTTCATTTTCGCTGACGCTCGCTTGAAGCAGCATTAAGTCATAGAGAGCCCTTGAAGAGCACTTCAAAGTTTGTTGTCAAATCACAGCAGCCGAGCACTGTGAAGTGTAATTACGTTGCGCTACAGTGACATGTGACAAAGCAGAGTTGAGTTTTTAGATTTTTCTGTTCTGTAGCAAGTCATCAAAATTTGCCGCCATGCTGCACCTACAAGCTACGGTGAAACGTCCATTCTTGTGCAATTTAGCATTGTTAGCATCATTAGTAAACAGTTCAAACTTGGTAGCAATTGGACATAAATCTCCAAGGGATATTTGAAGATTCCCTTAAAATGGCCAAAGTGACCTTAAAACGGACATTTGAAACCACCTGTTTTTTAAGCCAATGCTTCTTGAAAGATTTGCGTGGCTCTATTCATGTCAAAAAAAATTAATAATTCTACAGTCTGCTACTGAAACAAAATGGATGCTTCAATGTCTTGACGATTTTGTGGATCTACTTATGATAGACATGTCTCTACCAAATGTCATGTTGCTCAAAGAAACTGGCTTCAGGGCTGAATTAAAAAAAAAAAATAAATATAGGCTACGCTACAGAGTTACTACAGTTTGCATCCGTGCACACTATTGAACATGCAGTCATGATCAAGAAATTGAAAAGGCCTCACAGTTGTGGGGACCCACCAAATAACCTCAGTGCTTTCAGTTTCCTAGATTGTGAAGCGTCTGGCAGAAAACATTCAGAAAATTATCATTTTATCCCCTCAGCGGGTTGTGCCAGCTCTGCTCTTAAACCTCCGCCACCCAACCCCCCATCCCTTTTCCCCCCATTTTAATTATTCCTCTTTAATAACTCTTAAGTGCAGCGTTCTTCATGCATGGCTATCTTTACATGCACTCGATAAGTGATTAATTTCACGTTTGGAACATTTTTTTTTCTTCTTCACCAAATCACCGGCAAGCTTGAGTGATTGCGCTCCTTAATCATCAGTTCATTGGAAGGCTCTTTATCTGTTAATGTACTCATTTATCTGGCATTGTCTCACTTTCCTCCCACACACATTATCTCCCCTTCAAAGGGCTATCGCGCCATTCCAACCACCCCGATTTTTTTTTTTTTCCCCCGGCATTTGGCCTCTCTCCGTAGGCTATATGTAATTACTTTCAGGAGGGGGACCCGCATAGATCTCAATGACCTTGCGCACTCCAAAGACACGGGACACTCCGGGCGCATGCAACCAGGAAGTAGCGACCCCCACTTCTCCACTGTCAACCTTTTTTTTTTTTCTTTTTTTTTTTCTTTATTTTTTTTTTTTTAACATGCTAAATATAGCCCATTAAGTATTTAGTGTTCGTATGTGTCCGCAGACTGAATATTGGGTGCCACATCATCTGTTTATCAAAGATGCCAAGTAGTATGTAGGAGAGTGTATGTTGACTTAGAAAACAAGTGTGCTCTAATTAACGGAGCAAGCAGCCCGCTGAGGAGGATAAAGCTCAATCTTGACAATCTGCGCTACAAAATCAGCTTAGCAGCAATCACATGATCAATGCTTGATGGGCAACGTTGGCTCAAGGCAGATTAAAAAAAATGGCAAACATAACGCACATCAGGCAAACGTTTAAAATTGCCAGCACACTGAAAGAAATTGTTTAAATAGTTGTAAGCATCTGTTAACGTCCCTGCTGAGTTAATTTCCTGCCAAATGTGCCATTTGAATGAGAAATGGAGCTATATATATATATATATATATATATATATATATATATATATATATATATATATATATATATATATATATATATATATATATATATATATATATTAGGGGTTAAAGGATGTTTTTTTATTTTTTTGGTAGTCAACTAGAGTATGAACAATGGTGCCATTATTTAGTACAGCAGTGTTTAACTTTCTTGCACCACAGACCAGTGTCATATAACAACATAGACAACAAATAAAATCAGTGGTTGAAACTGCAACTTGGAAGATGAGATGGTGAAAATGTGATTAGTCAATTTCAAGATTTAAACATGAATTGCAGGTTCGTAAATTTAACTTGTCAATGATTGGTTCAACCCTAGTATATATAGATTCAAATGGGAAGCTGAAATGTTGTTTTTTTTGTTTTTTTTATTATAATAAAATATTTTAAATGCTCCCCCTGTGATGAATCTCTGAGATATTCCAAATCAACCGAGTTGAGATTAAGAAAATGGGAAGCGGGTCCAGGCTTCAAAGAGTGATCTGTCTGAAAGAGGTTGAGGGAGGGTCAGGGGGCTTCATTAGGTGATGAACAGCTGCTTACACGTAGGAGGCGCTAGTGTGAATCATGCGGGCCGTGTGGCGCCTGGCCTGCAGGCTCTTTACGACAGCAAGCGAGCGGTTGATGGGATGGGGCGGCGCTCGTGCAACCCAAAGGATACACCAGAGCACTCTATGGGAAACCCTGAGCAATTCTGTTTATGGGTTGAACAACCGGGGCTTCAATTTTGGCACCACGGACTTTTCACGTAAAAACATTTCGATAGATAGGCATAAAAACA
This sequence comes from Festucalex cinctus, assembly GCF_051991245.1. Classification (NCBI taxonomy): domain Eukaryota; kingdom Metazoa; phylum Chordata; class Actinopteri; order Syngnathiformes; family Syngnathidae; genus Festucalex; species Festucalex cinctus. The sequence continues at coordinate 10,783,991 of NC_135426.1, forward strand.
AATCTAACTCACCACTAATTGTAGTTAGCACATTTTTCCCCTTCAACAAAAGAAGGGCATCTGATATTGTGTTCTGCAGAGAGGACGTTGGATGATCCCCAATCGTGTTTTGTTTTCCAAACGGATGTCTTGAACTGATTATCTTGTGATGGATTTATGTTGAGAGTAGACGTGACAGGACTTGACTTGGGAAGTGGCCGGAGTGAATCTGTTGAAGCACGCGAGGGGTCGTAAATCGGCTCGTTAAAGGCGGCGAACCGTGGCGACGCTTGTCAGCGGCCTTTGACTGCATCACTCGCAGCTGTAATAATCACGTTAGCGCCTGCGGTCAAAGCTCCAGCTATTTATGGCCCCGAGGTGGAGTTAGACACTGTTAACGCAATCGGAATTTGACGTAGGGAGTTGAGGCACTGATGCGTGCCCCCCCCCAAAAAATACATAAATATTGCTTCTTTTTTGTTTGTTTGTGACTTGAGCCAAAAAGAGAGTTCAGAGTCTTCCATTTTGTTCTCCACCTAGATGTCTTGCAGTGTTTCTCACACCCCGCCTTTATTATTTACATAAATAGAACCGTCGTCCATTAGGGGTTTGCATATTTATCCATCAGCAAGCACCCTCTCAAGGCTCATGTCTTCTCTTTCCGCCTCTCTTTGGACACGAAATGGAAAAAAATATGTCGGACGTGCGCCCATGCATACATATTCTCACCACAAAAGAGTTGGTCTAGCTAGCTAGGCTAATAAATCAAAAGGATTGATGGCTTTTCCAAAAATTTGGAGGTAGCCACACTCTCCAAAATGGCTCCCAATCATTGCTTAGCCCTCATTTGGCATCTATCCTCCCAGTTAATGAAATCATCCCGCCTGTCTCGGCACAGATAACCCTATGCTCCTCGCTCAAGGCGTTAATGACAACGCGCGGCCGCTGCAAATGACCTGAGCAAACGCGCTCGGTGCATCTTAAAAAACAAACATCGCATTTGCGAAGGTTATTTGGGGGCGGATTGAAATGAGACCGCATAGCATTAACCTGGCAGATTTAAGAGACGCAATGTGGGAGTGAGTAATTGCAAGATTGACGCTTCTGTTGTCATGTGTTTACATTTGCGGCTCAGCCGTGTTTTCCTGCAGGAATTATTTAATATTATGTCTGTATTTGTGACATTGACGCTCTTTGGCTAACAAGCTTGTTTCAATCGTGCTTCTGCAGACTAAACACAATTTCCAAGCAAGCACCTGCAGTCATTCATTACAACCAGACCTCTACAGTCTATTCCTTCAGCCATTTTCTGATTCTCTGGTGTGGGGTTCAGCCAGTTAAGGATGGTACCAAATTAATCAGCCTGGGGTCCTCAATGATTGTGCACGATGGGGCCTTCAAGGCCCTTTGTTCCTGTGTTCCTGGGACCTTAAACTCCAGAATCATTTTCATCTTGGTAGTTGTGGTTTTGGAGCTTAAGTGTTCCAATCTGATTCGTTCCAAGGTATTTTCAGACTTTGCCCCTTAATAACATCCTGGACACCCTCCTGGCCAGATCTTCCCTCAGGCCTGATAAATGACCTGATAACACAACACAAATGGGTACAGGATAAATTTAATGGTATGCACCCCCATAAACTAAATATCAATACTTTCAATCTTGAGGTAACATAATGTCACACAGATTTAGAATACTTTCAGATGATGGAGCATTCAATAGTGTTATCTCAAATAATTTAAATTATAATTAATGCATATAAGTATTTGATGACAGGGATTAGTAAAAACGTGAAATGGTTCTCTTAGCAGTCATTGTGTGTTCCCCACTAGGAGGCCAGCTGGAGAGTCTGATGGAAAACATGAGAGCAGAGATTGCGGCCCAGCCCCCTGTGGAAGGAGCCTACGCTCCACGCCGGGGTGATCTCTGCATAGCCAAGTTTGCTGATGGTGAATGGTACGTGTCGGGATCAAAATGGGACTTGATTAGAGAGTTGTGCTTCAATTTCTACTTCCGTTCCCTTGTTGACGCATGAACACCTGATTTTTAATTTTCACCTCATTGCTTGGTAATTTCGTAAGCGCAGCCACCCACTTGATGTGATGATCTCGCCGCCACCGCTCCAGTCAGCTCTGCCTTGACAGCCACACACATGGATGCTGCATGTTGACATTTGTATGCGTTGTTGTGGTACCAACATGAAAACCAGAGAGCTGTCTACAGGTGGAAAACAAGCAATTGTGGAAGCAGTAATGACAAACTTTTTGCCCTGCAGGTACAGAGCCCGAGTGGAGAAAGTGGAGTCACCGGCAAAAGTGCACGTCTTCTACATCGACTATGGAAATGTGAGTGATGGAAAACAATGTGTAGCGAGCTATCTATTATACATTTAGCAATGATGGGGAAACAATGTTTAACTTTGGATTATATACTTAGCACATGACAAAATGAGTCAGATGTTTCACAGCAATAGAGGTAAGTAATGGTTAAGTAGGTCAAAACTTTCATTGAATAAAAGGTACACAACAAATGATCCCAGCATACTGGTAGCAGTATAAAGCTGATTATTAATTCATTTTTCTCATTTTAATAATTTGACATCATGATGATGTGAGATTCCATAGGATTTTCCATAAACATTCCCCATGAACTTTTTATAACCCCAAAATACTGGCCTGTGATTTGTGCGTTGCCATTGATTTGTGTAGCTTAAGGCACAATAATCAGAGATAGACGCCAGCATGCCGCAGCAGTCCGGCTAACTGCTGTACCCACGTGGTGGCCATGTTGCAGGGGCGGCTTTCCATTATGAAAGGCAATGCATGGGCGTTGAAAATCAATTGTGACTTGCTCGTTTCTCAAACACTTGTCATGAAGTTGACTTTTTTTTTTTTCTCTCAATGCTTTTGTTATGTCCTTTTGGCGGGGGAGGGGGAGTCCCACAAAAATATAATTACCTGTGAAAGGTTTCTCACAGTTTCTCTTGTTTTCACACAGAACTTCCTCACAGCATGCTGTATCTATCTTCCTCATATCTGTGCTAATGATGTCATGAGTTATTATAATGTTGTGAGGTGTGTAGTGTCATGGCTCAAATATATTATTGGAACTCTGAGATTGTTCTCTTTTATATTTTGCCCAAAATTCCTCGTTGAAATACGGGTCCCTGTGTTGGCATTGTAGTTCTTTTTGCCTTAGTCATTCATGACCAAAGGAACACAACAAATGCACTTCTTCCTCTCATGTATTGTTCATTCCCACGATGCATTGGGCCATTACCTTGCGTCCATCCACTCCAACAAAGGGCTTTTGTCTCCCCCCTCCTTTTCCTTGTTCAAAAGAGGCACATTTACGAGTCTCTAATACGACGTCAATAAATCTGATTGGTCGCAAATGTTGAAGGTGTTCTTCCGCACGACTCTGGAGGGCACTGATCACATTAGTCTAATATACGTGTCTCGTTAAAGGAGCGCCACACTTTTTAATGGCGCTGACTTTTTGTCACAATTGTCTCCACTGTGCTACCTTATCTTGTTCAAGTCACCCACTCGAGAGAACATTTAAGCGTTTATTTATTTGATCAGCTCAGGGAGTGGTAAAGCAATTTTCCCAGGTGCTCTGAGCCACACATGAATGGAAAATTCCAAAGGATTCAATCTGTTTATATCCAAGAGAAAGACATCACTAGTAAATATTCAGTTTTCAAGGCCAACCAAATTACAAGTGACTAAAAAAAATGCACACAGCATGAATCCTCTAATTGCCATCATCTGCGACATGAAATTTCCATTTTGGGGGGGGGGGATTCCCCCACCCCACAAAAGTTAGTTTCACAGCCCTGCCTCCTTTATTATTGAAACGTCTTTATTCAGAAGCCTAATCACAGCAATCAGTGCTAATTGTCACGGCTGCCATATTGTCTCGGTGTGCACTTGACTGGTGTTGTCGGCTTCTTGACTGCAGTCACGCAGCTGCCAAAGCCTTGCGCACCCCCACTTGACATCCGGCCTAAATTGGAAGCTTGACACAAATGACGATAATAAACACAATCAATATGTGTTGTTCCCAGAGAGAAACGGTGTCATCCACCCGCCTCGCCACCATCCCACCCGCCTTCAGCACCAGAACGCTGCCAGCACAGGCCACAGAGTACACCTTTGCCTACATCCAGGTGCCGCAGGACGTAAGTCACAAAAATGCCGACGTTGCTTTTTAGGAGGAACTCTTACATGTTATACACAAGAAAATTATTTTGTACATTTTACACATTTTATCGTTATTTTTCTATATTGTAATATCACTTATGTTCAATTACACATATAACGTATATTTTTATATAATGTACCATTTTACTGGTATATACTATCACTTCATTTATACCTAAATGAATCCTAAAGGATAATACATAAGACAAAAATGAACATAAGTAAAATCAATAATAGTAAGAGCCAATTTGCTGCAGTTCAATCATCCCTTTCCCATATATATATATATATAAATATATAAATATATATATATATATATATATATATATATATATATATATATATATATAATTTATTATTGATTTTACATTTATTTATTTATTTTTTTGTCCCAAAATCTGCTTGGTCACTTGGTGCGTGTGTGTTGAAGCATGCTGTCACTCGTCCCTAGAGTGGGTACCTCCTGAAGGGTGAAGTGGCCCATCTGTTGCTGCGCTCACAGGCGTCACCTATACTGCAAACACACACACGCAGAAAGCTGGCAGGCTTTCGTCTGGCCAAGTAGAAGCCAGCTCACCTTTTTGTGTGAGCCTCACCTCCGCAAAACCGCACACTTAGGCGGGCGGCCATTTGCTGGCTGCAGGTAGTTTGCGCCACGCCGCAAATAAACATTTCTCTCCAGCTGTTGTTTGGAACAAAATTAAAGCAGTCACCTTTTGAAAAGTCGGCGACACTGGCATTGTTCCCACAACAACGCTCACTCTATCCACAGGCTGCACTCAATTCTGTTCACTTACCAAAGTAGATCGCTTAGAAAGGTGATACATGGCAATTTTTGGTTTGTTTTTGGGGTTTTTTTAATAAAAGTGCGTTGTCAAAGCCGTGTCTCTCTTATGTCGCACTGAGTTCATAAATAAATTAAATGAACTCAAGGTTACACAACAACCACAAAAGTCAATTAATTAATTCGTAATTAAAGTCAGCGATATTTTGCCTTTTAAGAGGCTTTTCACTTGGAGCACTTTAAATGTTATGAAAACATTAGACCGTGGCATCAAGCATCGAGAAGTGCTTTAATGCCGACACTTTCTATTTGAGTGAGCTAGCGACATTCCACTGTTGAGAGAAGTGAGAAATTGTATTCCCATACCTAAAATCAGAGTCAAAAAGAATCAAGCATACCATTCAACCAATAAAACAACTTTTTAAAGTCATAAACTTGACGTCTTCTTCTACATTTTGTTTTCTTGTTTTTGTGAACAAGTAAACAGTCATATCTGAATAAACATTTGTGCTAAAAAGCCTCTACATACTGGTTTAGTAACCAAATCAGCAAAAACACTCACATTTTGTAAATGGAAACACACTTTATTAGAAATTTGAATTTCTTTCTGATCTAAAACAAACTAAGGAACACAGGAACTAAATCAGCGTGATTAAATGTGCTACATGAAATTTTCCCCTTTATTAGCAAACCAAATGTATGAAAGAAAAACATGACTTTTGGCCACATTTGCAATGTGTCGAGGTGGACATCTGCTAACAGGACAACAGGAGACGTGTCCAAAACTCTTACGGGGGCCCGGGGTCTCACAAGTCATTTTGAGTAAAAGTGCAATCAACCAACTTTGCTATGAATAAATAAATTCTTCCCACCTTGATTAGGTACACCTCAAAGACTCAATTTTGATTGACGCTGTTATTTAAACATTCACACACACTTTAGTGGAGCACATTTTGTTGCATTAAATCAAATGTCTGAGTGAGTGCATATTCAGAATGTGACCCCTCTTGAACAACCTTCCCTTGCCCACACGCACACACAAACACACTCAAGGGCAGTTCGCTGGAGGGCGGTTGCCATGGTGACAAGACCCGGGGCAGGAGGGGAGGGAGGAGATGGATGGGCTAAAAATGGCGATGACATGGATTTTCTAGTGTGTCCATTTAGCCATCATTGGTTCGTTAGCATGATGAGCCAAGCAAATATACATTCAAATGTGCTCAAACTAAAATGAAGTGAAAGAAGTTCTTTGATCTTCTTGCCGAGGTGTATTTTCGAGGGCGTGTCCAATTTTTGGTTGTACTTTTTGTGTTTTTACGCTTACTGCTCCGTTCCCCGTAGGAGGATGCCCGCGCCGACGTTGTGGACTGCGTCGTGCGTGACATCCACAACAGCCAGTGCCTGCTCAACGTGGAGTACTCTGGCGCCACCTGCCCGCACGTCACCATCCAGTTTGGTGACACAAAGGATGACGTGGGCCTGGGCCTGGTGAAGGAGGGCCTAGTCATGGTGGACGTCCGCAAGGAGAAGCACCTGCAGAAGATGGTCAGTGTTGCATGCTCAGCTTTTGACTTTGTCTCTGTCTATTTTTATTGTGCTAAGTGGCCCTGATCATTCAGAACTGTCAAGACTGCTTGGCTAATTGTCTCTGGACGTACATTTTTAATAGTGTGGCTGTGTGTCGGTCACTTGTTTGTTGCCCTAGTGTGAGTTCACCCTGTTTGGCATTAGCAAACAGCCCCTTGAGTTCTTAAGTGTTGTCGGTTCGATCCACGCCACTTCCTCACAGCGCAGCCACATCTCTCATTGACTTCTCTGGTCATTATGATAATTCCCCCCTTGGACCCACTCGTGTATATTCAGGTAAAGAAAATTGACATGTCTGCAATTACAGACAGCAATTGTCCGCCAATATCAATCACTCTGCCTCTTAGTTAAAACTGTAAACGGGCGAGCTCGCGGGGAAATCTGCGCCACGTCTTAATTGCTCGTAAACGCTCAAAAACGCACACGGTTATGACTGAGAGTAATCGCTCCCACGTGAACTGAAAGTGCCTCACTAAAACCCTTTGCATCAGTGTTTCAAACCCTTGGCTCTAAAGAAGCGCTCGAGGATCATGATGTGGTCGGGAGGTAATTGACTTGATAGACAAAGGACGGCAATCGGACTAATAAGCTTAGCCACTTGTTTTGGTTGCATCTAATGGTTTCTCTATAGTATTCTGTGTCAGTGTCTGCACTACCACCCCCCCCTCGGTTGCCCTCAACCATATTCCCATCCAGAGAAAGCTTTAACAAGCCCCGCAGTGTTGCTGACGTGCTTACAAGTAAGCCGCCCCGCTCATAATTCTGCTTCCCAGCTCAAAAAAAGATCTTGCTCATTTTGTACGCCGCCAAAAAAATAAAATAAAATATGATGCCACTTGAAAGCTTTAAATGGAGCACGAGTCAATTCTGCAGATGATGTACAACACCCGCTGGTCATGGCTGACTCCCACCAGAGAGAAAGTTAATAAAATCCCTCTGATAAGGTTTGTTTATTTGCTCTGCTCCCGGTACAACATCAAAAACCTGCTGTAATTTCACCGTTACAGTTGCTATGATTCGGGCTGGCCGGATATGCTTTCTTCGTAGACCTGGACAGACTGTGATACCAGTGGCAAAAGAATATGTATATGACTTGACCATCCATACTGCTTAACTCATTCTCGCAACCATTTTCACTGAAGCAACCCACTTTTCTCCCGGATGTTTTCCTGGATTTTGACTGATTGTGCAAGGTCCACAGAATATTGTCTTCTTTTGCTATAAAAACACGGAACTACCAAAGCAAAGATTTAGAGTCTCTTCCTTTATCAAGAAAAAAATGTCTGTTTCTGTTTCTGTTATGCAACAATTTGCATTAGAATATAGCTAAATTTCATCATGGCAACAAAAAAAACTGTCTAGTTGCATCCCTTCAACCTTTGCGGATTACCACCACCTGAATAACTGCTAATCTACGCTGTCAAACAAAAAAAGGTTGGGTTTTATTTATTTATTTATTTTTGTTTCTCTTTAGCAATCTCATTGGTATTATTTTTTATTTATTTTTTTGGTGATAGTTTGACAGCTATTTTCAAAATAATTGCAGGCTATTAGGATAACATGCCACTACAGTAATCTGGAAATTTGAAAAGAGCCCGACCACAATTTAAGATCCAGATTGTCATGACTTAAGTCATGCAGAAGTATTGTTTGGGTCTTGTCTCATGTCTGGGGTCACGCCTGGGTTAAGTTTGAGTAGAGTTCTTGACCGTACGTCAGAGTTCACGACCCGTTACGTGTCTGTTTTGGTATTGATGTAACAGCATCCAGTTTCAACTAGTTTTTGGCTATATGTTGTCTGGACTATATTATGTCAAGGATCTTTTATGCTATATGATGTTTGTTGATGTCAGGAACTATCTGTAATTACGGAGTCAACAGCCAATCAGAGAATTCCTTGTCAGTACTAGTATTCACATGTCTCACCACAACCAATGAGATTGATTGACTGTCTATTTAAGGGTCTGAGAATTGTGTGTGTTTTGCCGGATTATTTCTCAACTGTTCCTGTGTACAGCTCTCACACGTTCTGCCTCGCAATGTGAATAAATAGATATCATCTTATTTGTGTCTGCATTTGGGATCCGACTCCAGCACCCAACACAGATGATTGATATGAAAAAGAAAATTCTGGGGAAGGGGGGTGGGGGGAATGTGAACAAGAGATCAGTAAGGAAAAATAACACAAATAATGGGTAATGGGATAGTTCAACCCCTAGCCCCACCCCTCCAAAAAATATTTCTCGGTTTCATAATATAGTTTTATAATAATTAAATTTAAAAAATACACATTTAAAATTGTGTAAAAACTAGTGCATAATTCCAAGCTATGAACATAAAGTAGGCTTAAAGCAGAGTATATGGTAAGTGAAACAAGCAAAATGTAGTGTTAACACTGGTGCTATCCAACTCTACAACAGAACTGACTTACAGTACATTAAAATGATTGCGTCGCTTTTCACGCTATCCAAGTTAACGTTTCCCGACGGCCGCTCTCCAGACTCATCTCGGGTGACTTTTGTCATTTGTCTCTCGTCTTCACTCATTAGCCGAAATGCGGCAACGTCGTAATGCGTCCTGCTAAACATTGCGTAACAGATGGGCCGCCGTTATGCCGTCGCGCCCCAACGTTGCTTCCCAGTCGAGTCGCGGCTGCGCTCAAGGTTAACGCCGCTTGTCCACCATATGTATTCAGGCGTCAGACGCAATCCGGAAACCAAAGATAAACAGTCCTTTTCTGAAATGACCCGTGCCCTAGTAGGCAGGCCGGCAGTTCCTGACGTGCAACACCCCATAAAGCGCGGGCGGGATTAACGTATAAATGCGGCACTGTCCCACAAAATCAGCGATAAGCATGTACAGTTGATCGCACTCGTGTCCCGCACGTGTGATTAGCGTTCACTCACTGTATAGCAGATGCGGCCCATCCTAATGTAAAGATGAATCCCGCCCGCAGCTGGCGCGCAGCATGCGTCGTTGTTGTGCACCTGCCGCGTAGCAGATGGACGCTATTCGCTTTTTATGCCGTGGTCACACTGTTTGACGCAGCGCACATTACACCTGGATCGCTTCTGCTTGTTTTGGTGCATCAGCAGCGCAGTGCCCAACACGCTGCGTCTTGTAACACCAGCTGCTTGATATGAGAGCTTACTACTCATCATCTGGCTTCATTACTGAGGCTGGGAGGTCAACCTCTTAAAAAAATTTTTAAAAAAATCAATCTAGCCTAGTGATGTCAGCATGTGTGAGCAATTTAGCAAGACTTTTGTATTGACATGCAACCTGGGGAACCTCACTCCGTTCATTGTGCTGCCCTCAGAAATAATCAGATAATAATAATTATCAGAAAACAAAATCCGTACTCAATCAATATCATAATCACAGCTAGCTGATATGGCCTAATTTGGTCGCCAGAGTCTCACAACTGACCTCTTTACATTCAAATGTGCTACAAAAAATAAAAATAAACAAAATAAAAAACAATCTTGCCAAGTGTTAATATACATTAACGAGATATGTTAGCCAGTTTGGGGAACCTCTCTCAATTCATTCATCTGTGTGTGCTGTAAGTTAATTAAATGTTATAGTTTTGAAAACAACATTGCTATTGATTGACACCATAATCACCATTAGTGATTATCTAGTAGATTTGGAGCTTTGTTGTGCATATAATTGATCCGCTCATTCCAGTGGCCGCTGCTCTTTTTATTTATAAAATGGTGTTTCGTTCCTGTAGATTAAATTCCAAGTGTTACGTGTGTATTGATTTTCTCAACTAAAACTAACAGTGACCCAAACTCCATAAGCCAAATGAGAAATGAAACTTTTATACAATTTGAATATGTGAAGTCAACTTGGCAACTGTAGTTGTTAAATCTGTCCTTTTTTTTTTCTTTTTCTTTTTTAACTCGACCTGAGACAGACATAATGAATCCACTCACTCTTGCAGAGTGGATGTACTGAGCTATCCTTAAATTGTCTTGGCACTGTCGACACGAGGCACTGCAAGAATAGAAAGATACATGTAGTGCCCTTTAATTTTCAAGACAAGGACAGACAGTAGTCATCACCAATGTAACATTTTAATATAAGTCGAAAGAAAAGTTAAACACTGGATAATCAAACTAAAATAAAGGGAAATTAAACGCATAATGAACAGTAAAAATGTGCCATTTGTTGGCAATCCTCCCTGGTTGTTCCCTTGCTAGTCGTAGCGCATGCTATTTCTGTTAGCATCTGCTTGGTTAAATTTTATTTGTGTATGCCACTTTATATGTAATTACTTTTATTGATAATATTGTACTGAGCAGCCATGCAATTTCTTTTGGATCCTCGTAAACGAAATAACAAATTCCATCTCTTGACTCTGTTGACCGCTGCTAACACAAACAAAAGTTCATTAGCGTTACAAGCTAATGATTCTCTCCTTGCTAATTGCTAATCCAATACAAAGACGCGCCAGTTATCATCAATCATGTAGAACAAAAGGGGCATGCCGCATTGATTGGGAAGATTCCACAGTCAATGTATGCATATACAGTAGATCATATTAATATTCAAGTCAACCAAATGTGTGAATGACCATTAAGAACGATGTAGCATTCGCAAGTAGTGCCTTGGAAAAGGAACACACATTCACACTCAGCCTCGCATTCCGTTATCCGCGTGAATAGCTTTGACAGGGCAGAAAGGGTGGAACACATCCGCCATTTGTCTGACTTGTACTTGGTCGTCGCTGTCATTCTCAAAGAGTCCCCAGCATGTCGCCGATGTCCCGGCGCGGCCTAATTGCAGTCATGGCCGGTGGCAAGACGGAATGACTGAGCGGGGAGAGCGAGCGATGGTGGGAAGTGTTAAGCATACGTGTGCAATCCATACAGGAAATGAGAGGAAAAGGGGTGCACATACGCCAGGATGCCCCCAGGGATGCCGCATTCCATTAATCACACTTGGAATCTGCTGCTTGTCGCATGGCAATTTGGATATTTTTTGTAAGGCAGGTTGACTTTGCCCAAATGAGTTATGGGAACTTTTGGTATGTGTAAGGAATCTATTTTTTTTTTATTTTTTTGCCTCATTTTGTTTGAAATGGCAGAATGTTCCAGATACTCATTGGCGTCAATGGCTTTACTGTTTTCTGTTCATTCTGACCTTCAGTCGACATGAAAACAGCTTTTCAGATCTGAACTTTGTAAATACATCTATTCTTTGCCATCTATGTTAGGGATCATTTTCCGGAAATTAATATGTTTGGGCCTTTGATTGGCTAAAATGCCTTAGTGTGGGGCTTTTCATTTTTTTATTTATTTTTTTTGTGACGTACCCCCAGGAACAGAAAAATATTTCACGTCCCCAACCAACTCTCCACTGCCTCTATAAGTAGTTTGATTTGTCTCAGAAATTGTTGTACGTTCACTTATGCAGTGGAGCTAATACATCTTGCTCACTCTCTGACAATGAAGGGACACTGCCACCTACTGTAGTGGATGAGCAATTACACTTTATTGAAAAATAGGCCACTTGTGCAATTGCTCTTCATTGTTGTTCTTGTGCCTTTATCGGACATGACTTTGTTGCCCCCTCTCATTGGCTAAACTTGCCTGACTTATAGCGCCACCTGTTGGTTTGGCATGCACTTAACCTCCTTGTTGACCCGAATGTTGGGCTAACCTAGTGAAAAAGTTGTGCCCTTTCTGTTAAATTCAAGGTTCATGGTCGCTACTGCCGCCCCTCCCAACTGACACCCACCATGTCATCTATAAATGGCTTTTAGCTGTTTCCGGAACACCAATTGACAGGCTTTCAGGTCGCTGCCCTCACTGTTCAACCCTGGTGCCTGTCACAGCCCATCAAGACCACCCCCACTCCCCCCAACCCGTCACCAAACACACACAGATACTGAGCGTCATGGATGTCAGACAGCATGACCGCTTTCCACCAATGGCTCAATACCTAATTTACAAGCTCGAGTTAGAGATGCGGGGGGCCTTTTAATGGACATTTTCTGCTTGCCTGATATTGACTGCACGCACACACACATGCACAGTCCCACTGTGTCCCCAAAGTCCCTTCAGACATGTCCCCCCCTTGACCCTTGCAACTTATCTTAAGCACACATGATTGAGAGGGATGCACACCTAAAAATGTCCAAATTTTTTTTCTCCCGAGGGCCTGTTGTAGGGGAGAAATGACCTGTTGTGATAACTGAAGACAAAGTAACACAAGTTGATTATCGTTGCAAAGAGGTCAGACAAATCGACATGAACATAAGCAGCATCACGAAGCTCTGCCCAAGGGGGGGTGCGGGTCATATAGTGCTGTCATTGTAGAATATTTTTAGAATCAATTAATGTATTGCTTATTCAATCGGTTAATTGACTGATCAGACTCATTTTAGTTTTGCATTAAAGTGTGTTACAAAAACATTTCTTCCCTGATTACTGGATTAGTGTTTATTTTGTACTTTATTTGTATAGTGATTTAAAAAAAAAAGGGGGGGGGGGGGGGATTAAGGTTGTACTAGTCATTGTACAATCATTGTTTTCCATAGTAAAAACAGATGATTGCAAATGTCTTATTTTGATTTAACACAGAAGATAATCATTCTTTCATGAAGGATGACAGAAATCAGTTAACTGCTGATATGCTGAAATCAGAGGATTTTGACAATTTTAAATTAAAAAATGGCTCAGAACAATTACTAAAGTAGTTGTTGATTAATTTGATAATCGATTACTTGTCGATTATTCGATTAATTTTGACAGCTCTCGTTTCAAAAGCAATGTGTTGGCTTCACATTTTGTTTTTTGTTTTTTCTCAAGCAGTAACTTCTTGTATTGTTATTGAAGATGCAAACACCCCAAAATGAATAGTAAATGTGAAAATTTGATGGATGTGGGGGCACTTATCCTTTCATCGGATGTGCAAAAAACTCATGCAAATGACCCCCAGTCATAGTTTGGATACTCCTGGCATACAGCTTTCTTTATTTTCATGACCTTGCAGTAAAAAACAAATGGACACAGCAGTATATAAAATGTCTGCCTTCCATATTTGTTTTTATTTTTACAGTGCCCTTGAGGTGGGGGGGTGGGGGTGTTGCTAGTCCAGAATGTTCCCTCTCATTTGCCCCCACCCCGCCTCCCCAACTCCTCTTTCGTGTGAGCACATGCTGGTGGGCTTGTCATGGCACATTCCCAGCAGAGCGCCTGATCCCCCCCAACAGCCTCGCTGGGAGGAACACCGAGGCCCCGTCAGGGCACCTCAAACACTACAGTAAAAAAAAAGAAGGGAAAAAAAAACACACAGGAGTTGTTTGTGATGTAAAATGGCAGCGTGGCTCGTCTACCTATTAAAATGGAGGTTTGAACACATTGCTGTGGTCAGCTGATATCAAAGTATTTGCCCGAGGAGGCTGCCCCAAATCCTCGCCGCAGGCCTTGCAGTATTAATGCGGCTGCCATGTTGAATGACAGACCTCTCGCAGGGAGCGCCGACAACATGCCAACTCCAAACCGTTTCATCTACAGGCATCGTAACACACACACACCGACGACAATGGGGAGCAGCAAAGAAAAGAATATAGGAAAGCCAGATAGTGGTGGCATTTTTTGTGGGGGTTGGTTGGAGATCGACTGCTCGTGTCTGGAAGCCACAAAGCGTCGGATCATCATTGCTGTTAATGAGCAAGGGCCGACATGCGACATTGTTCCCTTCACGGCCGAGTGGCTTCCCAGTGCCGTGACTTTGATTAGTCACTAACAAAATCTGCTTTCGCATAGTGTTTTTCTTTCCGCTGTGATGTTTTTCAAGCGGGCGGGGTGAATCCTACGCACCAGATCGCGCGCAACCTGTCAGAAAGCCGCCACCGATTTGTCACTCAACGGAACGCCACCTGGACACGGCACACAGCGGCCAGCCAGCTCGGTGAACAGCTAGCTTGGCGAGCTCGCTCAAGATTGCAGCATCTGTCACTCGCCTTGCAGGAATGATCGCACCTCCGACAAGTTGTTCCATGAGTCCAAAAAGTACGAAAAGTTTTCATGACATTTGTCGAGGGGCTTAAGAATTTTAAAGAAATCTTGTTGACGTACTAAAGAAATCAAGCATTATGTCATAGTTAGCCACAGTTTCTGCAAAAATGTTTATCCTTCCGATAAAATCCACTCTACACGTCCTTCGTAACAATACTGTACCGCTAAGTGATTCAATCTAGTTCGTTATGTTTCCACAAAGTTTAGACGTAATTTGCAAGTTGACTTCAACCTTTTTTGCCCACATAGAACAGTGACTCAGGAAAAGGACAGCTTTGACTCCCGTACTTGAAATTTTCATTCCGATTTTTCCCTGTAAAGGTTGGAACAGTTTTGGGAATGCACAACATCTCATAACCCGGCAATTGTCCTTATGACAGATGTTTCATCAAAATTAAACTATCTTCTTTGAATTGTCTTTCCAACATAATCCACGCTATTCATCTTTAGGAATGCCATCTATCACTAAGTGACAGTCTAGTTCGCTCACGTTTCTGCGAGACGTAATTTGCTGGTCAACTTCTGTCACAGAAGTTGTTCTTGTGTTGTGTTGTGTTGATACCTTTTCACACAGGTCATCGTCACAGGAAAAAGGCAGCTTTCAAAGCCTACTTTGAATTGTCTTTTGCACGGGACGGTCTAGTATGCCACGGTAAAGTTGGGAGCATTTTTGTCAGTACATGACACTACATAACTCTGCAATCGCCCCCTCAGCTGAATGCATTTTCTGTCTGCTATTGGTCATAAATCGCCAGCCTTCCCCTGAGTTTGTTTTTTGTTGGCACGCTTATAGGCACAATATTGTTGAGCTAACTCCTCTACTTGCTGAAAACTCTGAGACTCCGCAATTGAAGGCCACAAAAAAGCACTTCCAATCTTTCCCGTGTACATCATTTCAAGATTGGCCCGTCTTTAGCGTCCCAATATTGCTTGCATTAGAACCGCATTGAAAATGAAAAAGGCTCCGCCGCGGGGTTCTCCGAGCTGTTGGCAACTCGAAGGCCGTCCTCGACATTGGTGGATGGGATCGCCAAGAAAGACGGCAATGGGATCATCAGCGCTCATTGTGCTTGCGTCGCTCTTTTCTTTTACGGCGACATCTGGCCCGTCGAACGCCCCCCCCCCCCTCGCAAATCTCTTTTCGTCGGCTTTGACGGATGACTCGCGCAGCCGCCGCAACACTCGAGTGTGAGAACAAGAGCGCCAGATGTTTCCGCCGTGTCGAGTGTGCAGCGCCTATGCCAGCGCATCTGCTGCTATAATAAGACGTACAACGCCTCCATTAAGCAGGAGAAGGAATTCTTTCATTGTGGGGATAGTTTGTCCAATCAGGTCTTCTCAGTCGGGAAATATGTCATCCGCACTCAACAAACAAACAAATACACACAAGTGGATGAGTAGCACACTTATGAAGGAATTGGATACGGCCACCAAAAAGTCAACAGCACATGCAGAAAAAGACACAGGAAGTCTGCCATCTTGATTTGAAGTGGCCATTTTGGGTGGTTTCGGCCATTTTGCATTTTTTTTCAAAAATTAAACCTCTAAAGCCAGTTTCACTTCCAGAAGTGGAATTAGGTTGATGTTTGTATCATGAGTCGACTCGCAAAAAGTCTCAAGAAGGCACAAAAAGACAAGGGAGGTCAGACATTTTGGTTTGAAGCGGCCATTTTAGCCTCATTTCGACCATTTCCTTAAAAGACAAATGCCTTCTTGACGTTTTGTCCAACCAAATTTGAAGTGTATAGCAGCGTGACGGGTGAAGCTAAATTGCAAGGGATTTGATTGTATTGAGCGTGTTAATTTTGGATGGCTCGCCATAAAACAGCAAACTTCGAACTGCAGTGTTTTCAATGTTCTCATTAAGTACAACAAACGGTGGTTGCGTGTTGCGTTCTTTGCAAGTCTTTCTCGTCGTGATAAAGGACGCGTCTGCTCAAAGGCTAACCCCCCTCCACCCTTTCTTTTTCCTCCCTATTACTCATGAGCGCTTCATTGAGCGAGGCTAAAAGGCTGCTCTAGCAGAAGCAGTCAATATGCTCCACACTACTTCGTCTTTTTTATCTTCTTTTATTCCCGCTCTCACAAACAATTCCTTTCACGCTAAACGGTTACGGCGGCATCGGCACGGGAACGCCACGCTCTCGCCGCGCACGTAATTAGAAATATTCCGAGTGCCTTGTGTAGATGCAGAAGTTATTAAAAAAAAAAGAGAGAGAGAGAGAGAGAGAAAATAATTAAATGTTTTTTGTATCGGGCTCCTTTTGAGGGCACCTCGAATCCGTTAGAGCGCTAACGGCAACCGACTCCCTCTCATTAAAGGCGCAGTTGTAGACAACAGCTAATGTTGTAATGCGAGTATTTGATCGTTAATGGACCACATGCAATGACCAATTGTATCATCAATCATACAAGACACTTTAGGGCTTTGTGTGAATGTGAGAATCTCTCTTGAATGAACTGAAATCTCTCATGTTTCCATTGATTGAGCCAACTAATGCTACATGTTTTGCCAATCCCAATTTCTGAACATTAAAGAGAAGATTTGGGAAACACTCGTGATTGATTCGCTTTTGTCCCCCCGCAGGTCAAGGAATATCTGAACAGTCAAGAATCCGCCAAGAGTGCCAGGGTGAGTCCAGCCTGTTTGCTTGCATCTACTTTCCAGTTGTGGCAAAATGAAGATGCTAATTACTGTCACACACATACCCAAATAGTTTTGTTTCCTGTATGGGTTGTTGGTAGCAGTTTGCACAGGTCCATATTGAGACATCGTGCATGCTGTACGTAGAAATGGAACAAGCATGACATAAGATGACACACCATCACAAGACACGCATGATTACGTTATACACACACTAACAGATTAATAAAATAAATTAATATTAGTAAAATAAATTAATTTAAAAAATATATAAAAAAAAACAGCAAATAAATACTTAGGAACTCCCACCTTACTGAAATACTGATTTAAAAAAGTATTTTTAAGTGATTTAAATATGTCACAATTTAAAAAAATATGTTGGCGAGTGGGGTCAAAACCAAAACCTCCCTGTAATGTCATTTCCATGTAGTAAATAAATACAGGCATACACACTTTAAAAACAAAGATATTAAAAATTAAAAATACTGAATATTAAATAAAAATAAAAAATAAATAAATAAATAAAAATGAATAAATAAATATAAATAAAAATAAAAATCTTGAAAATATTGAATGTTCATAGGTAATGACATCCAAATATATTAATAGTATTTATTAAAAAAAAAAAATGAAATTATCATCATAGTTGATTATTATTCAGATGTTTAGGTACTCAAATAATGAGGAAAGATCAATACTTTCAACATATTTTTTTTATTTTATTACACAATAGAATAATAATTAAAAATCATATATATTTATTTTATAGTAGAGTAAAACAGTAAACTAGTGTGTTAAATGTGCTTGGAATGAACAGACTAATACCTGCCTTATAACGTGCTGTCATTTTGTAGCGTAAGTGCATTTTTGGGCTCATTTCCAAAGTGAAGTCTCAGTGTCGCCGCCTGGCGCTATCCTGGAGGCGTGGCGCCCACGGTCTTTGAATGCGGGAATGCTAGACTGTATAGGGAGGGGTGAACTTAAACAAAAAACATGCACACTACAAATGGCTCATTGATTCCTCTTCTAATAACTGCCGCTAATTAGCACAGGCGCTAATTAGCTATGAATCACAATGTTAACAGCTGAGTGAGTTCTGGCGGCCAAAAAAGAAAAATCCAACCAAAGAAATGTAATGTATACACACGCTCACATACAGAAGTAACCAAGCACCACTCATTAGTGCCTCTCCAAATTCCTGCAGAATAAATATTGTAATCTGGTGTTTGCTGGGCTATGAAATGGTCAAATGAAAGTTGATTTTTTTGTGTGTTTTTCACCAGCTCAACATTTGGCGCTACGGAGACTTCCGTGCTGACGACGCCGACGAATTTGGCTACAGGCGCTAACGTCGTCATGGGAAAAAAAAGTTTCCACAAAAAAACAAAACACACAAACGACAAAAATGACCATCCAATCAACGCCATTCCAAAGACCAACATGGACATATGGGTGGGAGGAGGAGAGTGACTGACTGGACAGATGAATTCAAACTTTTAAAAAAAAAAAAAAAAAAAAAACTAAAAACACGCTCACTCTTCCTTTTTAAATTGTGAATATCATGGAACAAAGCATGCTAGCGACATCTTCACTCACATCATGTGCTATTTGATAATTCCGAGGCATCTCCTCCAATCACTGCTTTTCTTCAAGGACAAATGCTCAACTTTATTTGATGTTTATTTTTTGTGATGACAGAAACGTTCCTTCCGCGATAAACGTCTGCATCAGTGAATTTAGTGACGGTTAAAAAGGGCAAGTTTGTCTTGGAGTGTAAAAACGTGCACTGCGTCGACATTTTGCCATGCGGTGGCTTTCTTAAGTCTTCTCTTTGCGTCTGTGAAGTTTCCAATTTGTAGCTACCCGACGTTGGCGGGCGAGCCATCTTTTCTGTCTCACATTTGTCTCCTCACTTGGATTAAAAAGCTCAATAAAAACTGTAAGTCACCCATTTTGCCCTCTTTTTTTTTGGGTGGTTTTTCCTTTTATTTAAAAAGTGATTGCATGTAAATGTAGCAGCACGGAAGCATAAACATTGTGAATAATCATTACAGGCCAAAAAATAATAATAATAATAAAAAATACGGCCGCGCAGAGGCCCTCATAAACATTTAATACGAGCGCTCGTAGAAGTAAATGTGCCGTTTCACATGAAATGAATGTTAAGCGCGCTTGGCGTAAAGCGGCTCACTTAACGGTATAATTCATGAATGCCGTGATGACGACAACCAGGCTGACGGACGGCCACTCACCAATCAGGCTCACTCGCCATCAAGGGTTTATGGTGAAGCACTACGTCAGTGAGCAGCTGCCATGGCATGTTTACAACAGGTTGGCCTGAAAACGGCACAAAATGAAAAGTAAGAAGGGTGCAGCCTCATCGGAATGCTCACTTCTGTTCTCTTTTAAAGTTGCCTATTTACTTCTTTCCTAATTTTATCTAAAACATTTATTTTTCATTTTAAAATATTTACTATACTTATTTATTATTATATTATTATTTACTATTTTACACATTTTTTGTTTCTTTTTCTTCATCTCTTTGCTAAGATTGGTTTATAATTTTCTATGCATTTTTACTTCTATTTTTTTACTTGGACTTGGACTTGACTTTATTGATCCCTTTGGGATGGCTCCCTCTGGGAAATGTACATGTCCAGCAGCAATAAGAACACATACTAAAATAAAAAATAATTCAATCAATCAATAAATAAGGTTATTACACCAGAGATTGAATTAATAATAATAATTACAATATTTAGTACCATTCTCTTTACTATACGTCAAAAATGTTTAAATATTTTTTTCTTAATTTGTCAATGTATAAAATTAAATACCAAATTCATAATTTTGATTATCATACAACTAGTGTAGATGACGAGATATTCGAGGAACTATCAGAGAAAATGGAAATAAATGTTGTTTTAATGGAAAAGTTAAGAAAAAAAAAAGTGAATTTAATATGTTGTTAGTAAGTCAGAAAACAGGCTTTTATGTTATTGTTTTTGCTGCTGAACAAGTGAGCCAAAATGGCTCACTTGCGAGTGTTTAGCAATGCGGCCTCAAGGATGGTTTTCAATTACACAAAGCCAGAGAATTTATTGCGAGGGCCGATGACATCATCGCTACCTCATTCGACATTCGTGCGTCAGTCGTGCTAGACACGAGCAGGTGTCAGCCAAGGCAACCCTCCTACGCGTGCACAAGGTACGTCAAATGAAACAAGCTACATATGATTAGCATGTTAGCACACGTCCCTGATGCGATGCTCTTGACTTTCCAGGTGCTGCCAAGAGATGGCCAAACTCAAGATGCTAATGTGCTGGTAAGGGTGACAAATCTTGATGATCTCATGTTTTTAGTAAGATGACAGACACGGCAACATTGGTCGACAGTATATAGCTCCTGTTTCTGGTCACCTCAACATTTTCCCAGCTACTTGTTGCTAGGCAGAATTGACACAGCCCATAACTGCCACGAAAAGAAAAAGCGACATAACGGTGAATCATCTTCATGTCTTTTTTTGAAGTTTTGCGACAGAGTCAAAAAAACAAAGTGTAACTGTGAAATACAAATTAATTTTCACACTTTCTCCCACTCTGTGTGAGATGCCCACTCCTTCAACAGTCCCTTCATTTAATGCACTTTTGCAGGATAACTTTAAGTAGTGGGAAAAAATGTCTTCGGTGAGTATTAACATTTTAGCAAGTTAGTGTTAAAAAAAAAAAAAAAAGAGAGAAAAAAAATCTCTCTCTTGCTAATTTTTGCCTCAACGACCTTCAAAAAGAATTAAATTGTCTTAATAGCCAAGTGCAATACGAATTCAGTCATGGCTCTGCTCACATTTCACATTTCAATTAGCGCCGCAACACCTTAGCAACGACTTTGTGCTTAGCAGCCACGCCGCCGCACGCCCCATTTTCAGCTGGTTAGCATAACATTTCAACACGCTATTTAATTAGCCCGCACACATAATCCAGTTTTGACAAGGCGAATGGCGAGTAGACGAAATTAGCACGCTTTTGGTGAGTGTGCCGCGTGGTTCATGCTAATACGGGGCGGGCCCTTCATGTGCAGCAGCAAATTGTCATCATGAGAAGCAAACAAGGAAATTGGGCAAAATGTTTGTCATCTTTTGGAATTGGACTATTTCCCTTTGATAACAAATTGCTCCTGACATTCCACCAATATGGCAGACAAAATCTTATAATTTCAAGTGCCTTACTCTAAGTACAAATTACTACAACATTATTATGAAAGCATCCAAAAACAGGTCATTCTTCAGGATAGAATTTTTTTGGGAGGGTATTCCTTAAAAGTAGCAGCAGCAGCCGCTGCCGAATCCTCTCCAGCCTCTGCCTTGAATTGTCAATCGCCATGGCGACATGTGCACTGCGTGCCCCACCCCTTTACAGCTTGTCTGTTTCCTCAGCAACCAGCCAAGGTTTATCTATTAAATGAATAATTATAAGTGGTTTTGTGTGTACGTAAGACACACAAAAGACATTTTCTTGCCCGCCACTGCCGTCGCCGCGTTGGGGAGCGACAAGCGCTAACGGGAAAACGAGGCAAGTTGATGGGCTCCAGACACACGATCAGGTCAAATAGCCGTCCGCCTGAGGGTCTAACGACGCTTAACTTGGTTTGGTGCTCAACACGATAATGTGCGCTTTTGATTGCAGCTATCCCATAATGCAACTGGTGGCGGGGGTCTCTTCGTGGTATTAAAAGTGTCCCCTTGCCATTTGTCACGCATGTATTAGCCTTTACATGATGGCTTGAATTCTTGCTCTTTTTAATCCAAGAAAAAAGGGAGAAAATGCCCAAATGAGAGTGAATGGGGAATACCCAGTGGAGCATAGCTAATTAGCAAGCGTTAGCATATGCAAATGAGGATGGCTATCTTGTGTACAAAGCTGCGCTGGCGGTAAACACGGGCTTAGCGCTTTTAACCACTTTTAAATGCCGCTAATTGCATTTCCTGTTCAAACACACAAACAGGAAACACTTTTTATATAAACTATAGGGGGTGGTGGCTTGAGATCAGACGTGAACCGTCTGCACAGCTGGGCCAAATTTTTGTCAGAATAAGTGAGGCTATCTTAAGGCAGTTTTTCAATAATATCAAAAGACGTACACGATTTTAAAAATGCTCAAAATCGGGAGTTGATTAGAAATTGGTCATGCGAGCAGGCCCCAGCCCTGGGTATAGGTGAACTAGGTGGTCGCCTAGGGCACCATCTACTGGAGGGTGGACCAAATTGCAGGGCAAAAAAAAAATATATATATATATATATATATATAATCTATTATATATTTTAGTCTTGTGCTTAATTTACCGTGTGCAAGTTGTGTCTGAGGAATCAAAGAAAGGCCTAATTTGACTTTTTCAATTTCAGTATGAGGAAGATTAAATCCAACAGTCCGACTTAGATGAGAGCAAGCGCGTCCTCCTCCCAGGAGTTTTCTCCCTCCCGGCAGTAATTAATAAATATCGATTGACAGCGATGTTGCTCGCTCATTAAAGCCCAAAAAGCCTGCAAAGCCAACGTCAACCCTTTAATAACGAGACGCTGATCCTTGGTGGCCAAGGGCAACACACAAGCAAAATGATTACAAAGACATTTTGAACTCTTAATTTAATCATTAGAAATGCAAATAATAGTCTGCGGATGTGAGCTGCCCTAAGGAAAATCAATTATTACAATTTTTTTTGGGGGGGGGACTTTGATAGATTGAAAATGGTGACTGGTAATGTATTAACAAGGAATGTGTACTCGTTTCCTTTTTGCTAGTTTCAATGTTCAAGCAATACAAGCAATATAATAAAGCTTTTAGTACACTTAATAGTGGGATGGCTTGCAAATTGCAGCTTTTTAATTGAACCTCCAAATCTACAGGGGTCACTGTTATCACATATTTTACACTCTTGACTTTGAAGCATGTTAGCTTTAAAAAAATAAATAAATAAATAAATAAAAGACGGTGAAGTTATATAAAGTTACTCGGAAGATGTTCCGGTCTAGCGTGTTCTTTGTGACAGAAATTCCAAGAATGTTGCGGAAAGTTCTTGGAACTGCCGCGGATCACACCAACGTGGTCTCTTCAGGCACGAATGGGTGGCGCGTGTTCTTGTGCTGTCTGGTACAAAGAGTTCAGCCTCGCGTTGCCATGGTTACACTGGAGATGCTAGATGTTTTCCATCCTTTTTCTCTCTCTCTCTCTCTCTGTTGAGTTCTGAATGCTGCTAATTTTCATGTCTTGGCTGACTCGAAATCAATTGAACAAAATCAAATGTTACCCGCACTTTACAGCTAAAAGGATGCCTGGCACATGGGTTGCCGTGGAGATAGTCCATCTTGTCCTTTATCACGAGATCCTCAAGGACATGCCCGATACTTCTCCCCCCCGCCATTTCCTGGGGGCTAAGTAGCCATTTGAGACATTTTGTTGTTTTTGTTTTTTTAATCAGGCAGGACCCTGCGGTGACAGACAACTGTGGTCGCCAATAGCAACGATATTTGTTTCAATTTATCAACATTTGCGGGACTTTTTCCATGTAATTGTTGCTTTCTTCAGCCTTTTGATTGGCTGAAAAGGCCCTGGGGTATTTTTAAGTAAAAATTACTTGGTTTAAAAAAAATAAAATAAAATAAAATAAAAATAAATAAATAAATAAATAAATAAATAAAATAAAAAATAAAAGTTTTTCCTGGAAAAAATAGTGGTTATCTTGAGCAAAAGGTTTTAGAAAAACACACTTTCACTTGGACTTTCAATTGCACCTTTTTCAAACATGATTTTATTCAGGTTCTGATCAATTAGATTGTTTTGTTTTTGTAATCAAGTCCATGTGCGTTTTGTGACCTGCTTTGGCATCACTTCAACCCAACAAAGCAGTTGCCAACCATGTCATGCCCGTTTAGCGCGCACTTGATTTAGTGAGTGCCAGATTTGCTTTGCCAGATTCAATTTTCAACCCTTCGTCTTCGCTGTTGACGTCCAAAGTGTCGATGCAAGTTATTGAATTTCAATGGCGGCTGCCACACTAACCTCATCAATCAGATGGAATGTGATGAAAAATGTGAAGCATGGTGGGACATCCCCCACATCACGCCCGTTTAGTATTCGTTAGGCGCGTTTGTGCGGCGCCATTAAATATGACTCATCATCTCTCCTGCTCAAACAAGCAGACGCTCGCTCCCTCCCTGGGGTCGACAACGCCGGTGGCACCAGTTAGATGTTTATTCGATCAAAGTTCAACACTTAGAAATTGAATAATGTCGAAGGACTTTTCTGAAAATTGTTTTGACAAAAAGTGTTTTACATGAATCACAGCAGCCATTTTGGAAACTGCTTCAGAGATGAGCAGCAGCCAATCCAAAAATGTGCGCAGCGCAAAGAGCAGCTCATTTTCCAATTAACTGAAGCCAAAAAATGTGGCAAAAAAAAAAAGTTTTTTTATAAGTGGTAAGAATCAATGGATTAAAAGTATTCCCATTCAATTCAATGGCCGAAGATGGTTTGAGGTAGGATTTATTTTATTTTATTTTATTTTATTTTTTAAGTGAGAACGGATTAAATGTTTTCCATTCATTTCAATGGCCAAATATGGTTTGAGGTAGGATTTTTTTTTTTTTTAAGAGTGAGAACTGATTAAACGTATCTCCATTCATTTCAATGGACAAAATTGGTTTGAGGGAGGATATTTTTTTTTTTTTTTTTTTTTTTTTTTTTTTTTTTTTTTTTTTTTTTTAAGTGAGAACGGATTAAATGTTTTCCATTCATTTCAATGGCCGAAAATGGTTTGAGGTAGGATTTTTTTTTTTTTTTTTTTTTTTTTTAATAATATAAGAGTGAGAACGGAATTAACATATTTCCATACATTTCAATGGCTGAAATTGGTTTGAGGTAGGATTTTTCATTGTCATCGCTGATTGAATTATAAACTCTGTACAAGGACACAAAAAAGAAAAAAAAAGACTGCAGCTTGTGTGTGCGGAGCTTTTTATAACGCTTGCTGTGATGTTTTTATTTGGTTTGTTTTATGACCCCTGCTTCAGTGCATTGTGCTTACACACGCGCACTCTCTCTCTCTACAAAGACTGGGCTCAGTTTTTTTTTTTTTTTTTTTTTTTTTTTTTTTTTTTTTTTTTTTTTTTAAGGAAAAAATGGTTTGCACAAGTGCAAAGCTTTTCCACAAAAACTGCCGAGTAAGAAAGAATGCCATGTCGTGGCATACAAACACGAACAAGCATATTTTGCCGTGATTTGAGAAATGTCATTTTGGTTGGAGTCAAGCTTGTGCAGCACACACACACACAAACTTGACCGCCAGGTGACCGGGCGCCACCAGCTAGTGTGCGAATTTGGCCCACGGCTCGTGCACAACTGTACATGGTGCCAGCATGTGCACGTGAGGCATTGTAGGTGGGATGTGCCGGTCTCACGCACGCACACGCATCCTCCAAGGCCAGATGGAGCAGCAGCAGCCGTGCGGGCTCTTGTTTGAAGATGAATTCGTGCAAGCTTTATTGATTTGGATTTTTTTCTTGTCCATAGTGATAAAGACAAAGATGGCCCCAAACGCACACGCACGCACGCGCGCGCACGCACGCTCATGTTCCTCCATGCTGGCAGCAGATGTCTGAGCTGGAAGCGACGGTGGCGCCATGGTGTACATTGAGCGTTGAATATTGTTTGCAAATCAAATGTGTTGTTGCCTTGGGGGGGAGCGTCACGTGTGTTTGTTGTCATGGTCATGTTTGTGTGTGTGTTTGTATCAACAACACGATAAGTATTGTATATTTGAATGAAAGAAATACTCAAAATACACTGAATTATTTTTACACTGATTTTTATCAAATGCAGGCACCTCATATCATTTTAATGTGTTGCAGAAATATTGACTTTTATCACCTGTGGTGGTCTCTCAATGGTATCATTTCCTATTACTTCCTCACAATTACACACAAACATCCCTCCCACAGTCAACATTATTTACGTTCCACAAAGCTTCTTGATGAAAGTGGCAAACACTGTCATGTCATTTGCACATTTTTTTCTAATAAGGACAAGGAAAGATGTCATCAGATGTTAGCAATTAGCGTGGAACATGTATGGTTAGGGAATGTAGAGCATCACAGCAGTTAGGGGGCGAAGATGCACAAAAAGAGGCGGGGCCCAAGAATCCAGCCCCATGATTGGCCCTTGATGTTGGGTGGATAAATCTATCATGTCACCACGTCGGACTTGTGACGTCATTCTGGGAATTCGTCTGTTCGCCTACGACGCAAGCACACGATTGATTTTGAATGACTGTGACAAAATGGCCGAGTCAAACAAATCATTTTGAGGAATTCTTTGTCTGTCTCAATGAAAAAACCCTATTCATTTTGAATGTTTTGTTTTGTTTTGTTTTAATATATATATAAAATTCACGAGCAGAAGAATTTATAAATATGTTTTTAAATACCAATCAAATGCAGGAGAGGTTTAAATGGGGCTACACAGATTACTGACGAGGCCTTCCATATAGGCCCCTCCCACAAAGCCCAGTGTTGATCTTGATCTGAAACGTCCAAGTTTCTCCACCAATCACATTCAACCAACTGATCCTTATTTGCAAATGATAAGCCAAGGTCGTCTTCGGAACGTCCAATCTCCTCACTTGTATGCCACCTTTCCTTTTCCTGTTGGATGACATCATCACCCGATGATGAATGATGTTTGGAATTGCACATTCTCAAATAATGCATATAGGTGTCTGTAATTTATTTCCGCCCATTTTGCTTTGAATGTATATTTCTTGGTTTCCTTGACTATCCACTTGTGGCAGTGAAGTTATATTACTATTTTATTAAATATGTTTATTTAATTTGAAAGACTTCAGAGTGAAACTCACGTCTGTGTATTCTGTCAAATACGTGGGTTCCCTGTTGCATTAGATCTTTCTGCCATAAAGAATTGTGGGTAATTTCCTTTGCGTGAAACATTTGTAGAATTCCAATGCTCCTACCCTCCAAGTACTTCAGTCATCTTGCTTGGATAGGAAATGCAATTTCCTAGGCAACAGTGACAAATTTGTGGTAAATCTGTTAATTACATTAGCAACGTTTTACATACATAAAATTTAAATTTGGAAATCCACAAACCACTTTTTTCAGTATTTTATCAGGACTTCAGTTATTTATTTAGTATAATCAGTGCCTGACAGAAGGCTGAGACTTTAAATATGCGTGAAAATGAAAATTATATGGCTACAAAAGAGAATTATATTTCCTTTAATATATTTTGTTGTGTGGTTTTGTATCCCCTGGCATTTATTATTATTTTTTTTGCTTTTCTGTTTTGCACTATTTTGATTACTCGTGTGATATTTATTGAATGTGCAATTAATTTATTCAATAAAGCAAGCAGGAAAATTGAGAGTGAGCGACATCGCCTCCCGTGTGCCGAGCCATCTCGAATGAAAAAACGCCAAAAGCTCCGCGACGGTTTCTTCCGTGTGGGTCACGCCCCCTTCCTGCACCTGAAATTATCCCTTGACGGGCTGCCAATCAATAAGCTGCAACTCCAATGAATTCACTTTTTTTTTTTTTCCTCATCTGCAATACGGCTTCAACTTTTTAATCTCCATGTTTTTTTAATCCATCTCATCAGGAGCAAGACAACTTTCCTGTCAAGCTGCCAAACAGCAAAGTAGGCCTATTGTTTCATATTTTTTGTTCATTTCATTTCATTCACCTCTCCTGTTTTGTCCCTTTTCATGAAGTTCTTCTTGTTCTTGTTGGATGTGACTGAGCGCTTCTGAGGCACGAAGTATAACGGCCAGGATGACATGTCCATAAAAAGGTAAAGGGGGGGGGGGGGGGGTGCTTGTGTGTGTGACAGACTATATACTGCCATACTAGGCCCCGCTCCAGTTTCAGTGGGTTGACCTTTTGCAAGTGCAGCTGAGGGTCAGGGCAGGGAAATGGCGGCCACTTACTGTACTTGACCATATTATTCCATAATTCATATGATTATAAACTGGCTCACACTGTATAGCTAATTGTTGTCTCGTCCACAGGCTGAAAATTACTTAAAACGAGACAAATAAAGTAAAATCACTGCTTGGTACTGTTGTTACTATGACAACCAGCCAACTACCTGCTCAACCCATCAAGTTTGCATGAATTCAAAAGGAATATGTGTACAGTAAATGAAAAAATGACATGGGGAAACGTAGCTCAATATTTGTTGGCACTGGCAAAATATACCACAAATTCTGCTGGTTCAATTTCATTCCCGTTTCCCGCATTTAATAAAGCTAGCTTGAATTCCAACCACTGATTTGAATGTATGACTGGATAGTCGATGCAAGCCGTTGAAGTCACGGGGCGGCCATCTTGTTCCTCCCATCTCGTGAGCAGTCTACTGTGTAAACTATACGGTATATGTACACTAGATTAGACATATACAGCTCGTAGGCAGTTATAGGGTCGGGGGTTGGGGTTTTTGGCGGGGTGGTCACTATTTTTTGAACAAGTAAAAAAAAAAAAAAAAAAAAAAAAAAAAGTGGACGGTGTGTGCTGCTTTGCTTAGACCCCAATATTAGATTTGGCAGAGGCATTGTTTGTTCAATTACAGTTATAATTCTTTAATAAAACAAAATACAAGTTTCCTCCCTCGCGACCCTTGTGAGGAGCAATCGCTTCAGAAAATGGATGGATGGACAAGTTTCCTCCTGCAAACATCCTTAGGCATATAATTTATACATGTATTTAAGACAAGTTGTAAAATGTCTGAACTCCTCTTGTTTATGTTTAACAAATTTTAAAACATCATAAATATTGCTAAAGTAAAGTAGCCTACTGTCTCAAATGTCCTCCAGTTTCGATAATGTAAATGTATAGGATCGTATGCAGAGAAATGCTTCTTGGGAGTCGTAACTTCAAAAGTCTTGGCCTATCGGCTATCAGTCAGATATTCAGATCAGTGATTCCAACTCGCTTAACTTACTAACTTATCATCTCTCCTTTAATCAAATCTTAACATTTTTTTTTGTGGTTTGTACAAATAAATTTAAGTAATTAAGTTCACAAATGCGTTTTGTCCCCCGTTTTGTTTTGTTTTTTTTAGGAGTGGGTGGGTTTGGGATGTATTGTTTTTGTGTTTAAACAGCTAAAAATAATAGACTCGTGCTAAGTTAGCATCTTCTTCCTTTGGGGGCATGCATTGTTTTTTGTGTTTATTGATAGACTTTTCACTCGTGCTAAGTTAGCGTCTTCTTCCTTTGCTTTGCAAGAATGCTGCCCCCGTGTGGAGTGAAAGTTATACTACTATCTAATGCCATTTAATTCTCGTTTGAGTATTTCAGTTACTTTATGTTTTAGTTGACGGTCAACATTTGTAAAGAGAATGACAAATGTATACGACCCATTGTTCCCTCCAAACCACTGGGGGCAGCATATTTTTCTTCTGACTTGTCTCAAAGTCAAAAATATACCATTCAATTCACATTTTAGAGCATACGTTGAATAACACAACACAACAATATAATGCGTGTGTAGAGATGTTAGCATGACCAGTTTGCTTAAAATCTTAAGATCTTATTTGAGAAAAACGTGACATTTTTAAACTCGCAAACAGGCAATTTTGTCAATTGCTCCCCCAAAATGGAGGGTGATGGCACGCAAATCCGATGATTGAACATAGCAGTTTGTTTGGAAAAGTGGTGCTATAAGAGCGCCGCTTGTTGAAGGCAAATAGCGAGCTCGTTAGCACTCTTTGACTCGCTCACAAAGCCAGCAATGCATCGTCGATGGCGGCCGCATTGAATTTGACAAATTGGCGCGTCGGCGTGTATGGACTCACAGAGGCGTGCACGAATGCATCATCACGTGCCACTTGAGCCCCAGCGTGTTGACTTTATCGCCATGACGACAGCTTGAGTTCCTTTTTTGTTGATATAATTTTATGCGACAATGAGTGAATATACAGTTAAGTATGAAAAGTACGTTTTTTGTTTTGTTTTGTTTGTTTTTAGTCTATATCATGGAGCAGGCAGTCGAGGGGTTCGTTTGACAGACGATCAATAGTTGCTCATGAAAATGCTGTCCCACTTCGAAATCAATCGATGGCCCACAAAAAGGCCACCATAGTGACGTTCCACATCAAACCTCGACTTCCTGCAGCTAATCAATCGTTTTTCCCGTTGATGGGCGCTTCGACCGTTGAGATGATGGCGTTTGTTATCCCGACAAACCACTCGTAATTTATTCTTCCCGACGATCGACAATTCAATCCACCTGCAGCTGCTGCAGGTGAATTGATCCGTTTTCTGTTTCTGCACTTAGAAAAATACATTACATAAAAAAATAAAAAAATAAAAATCCCCACATACACCAGTTCAAACAGCCTGGTGAGGCGAGGTCACCTTGGACGCATTAGGATTAAATATGATGGCATGTCTCAGATCAGGGATTAAGCGCCATGTTGTCCATAAACTGCCAGGAAGTGAAAGGAGTTCACACGCAAACAAAATGGAGATGCTGATAGAAAATGGATGTGCAATTTATTTACACAGTGTATAAGTGTCCATACATTTTGTAGTGTAGGCGTTGTGTGTTCCAATTATGGAATCAGCTACAACAATGCCATCCATTTTCTTAGCCGCTTCTCCTCATGGGGGTGCTGGAGCCTATCCCAGCAGGCTTTGCGCAGTAGGCGGGGTACACCCTGACCAGGTCGCCAGCTAATCCAGGGCACATGTAGACGAACAACCATCCACACTCACAAGCACACCTACGGACAATTCGGAGCACCCAATTAACCTGCCAAGCATGTCTTTGGAACATGGGAGGAAGCCGGAGTACCTGGAGAAAACCCACCCAAGCACAGGGAGAACATGCAAACTCCACCCAGGAAGGCCGGAGCCTGGACTCGAACCTCGAACCAAGCAGTTTTTTTTTTTTTCACATGCTAAAATGTTGCACATTAACAAGTGCGGGTCCGTTAAAGTTTGCATCTCATCAGTGGTGCAGGGTTGTCAGGTGTGCACACGCAGCTAGTGATTCATTTCCAGGGTTCATTCAAGGTTGCAAACACTTGCAAACTCTGCAAGCATGGTTCAAAGTTTCTTTGCAATTTCAACCTGACTTTGCTCTATTTCATTAGTCTTAAAAAAAAAAAAATCTGTCTTTTTATATTGAATATAACGTGTAGATTTCTTTGCAGGCAAAATACATGTAACATTGCTCATAATATTATTTGTCGCGAGATAACATTTTGTCTGAGACCACCATCTTCATGTTGTAAATGTTGTTCTGTTTTCAGGGGTTGGCTGATATTATGGCGCTTCTCATTGGTCAAGACAAATATCACAGGCATAACGGCATCTCGCATTGGCTCAGCGGGCAGTCAATTCAGAAAACCAAATACGATCTTGTCCAATGTGCACATTTCCGGTGTGTGAAAAACAACAGTAGTAAAGTTATTTTCCCTAAACGATTGACTCCCACCCCTTGTTCTTGCAGGAAGCCTGACGGGGTCTGAGCGGAACCACAGCAGTGTCAAAAGTCAACGGTGACCATCGCGCAAGTCGTGTGCATTTGTGTGCTTGTTTTTCAGGGTAGAAGAGAAGTCTGACAAGTTGTTCAAGTCATTGTTTGGGGTCCGAGCAGCTTTTTCCTTTTGTTGATGTGTGAGGACTCTATCATTATTGAGCAACATGAATAAAACCTTTTTTCTGCCTGTTTCAGGCTGAAGAACGAGAAATGTACACTTGGTCAAAGCTCAAGATGAACGGCTTCATTGCGCCTGAGGCGAGCGTACAATTATTGTGAATCAACATGGATGACAACACATTCACATGAGTCTGTTTTCTTCTTCCCACAAAGGTGCTTGTGGATGTTGCGCCGCTTGAAGAGCAGAGCCACCAACCGTACCGTATGCCTTTTGTTCTACTTGCTATGTTTGTCTGCACTCTGTCACCAACTCGCACTGACTGCATGCTTGTCCTTTTGGTCCTGAGCTGTGCGTCCAATCAAAACCATGATGAAGCTGTTTGTACATCTATGAAATGTTCTTCTCTTCAACAGATTTTTTTATTTTTTTGGCTCGCTTGTTTGCTTGCCTATGTTCCAAATGTTTGTTTTGCTGCTTTGCTATAATAAAAAAATGTAACCTGATGCAAGTTGTCCATTTGAGACAGTGGGGAGGGAGTACATGCATGATGCATTTAATGATTACAAATATGTACAGTGTTTCACTGAATTTTGCCAAGCCTCCTGTATAACAAAGCACTAAAAACATTTAGAATGAAGCATTAAACGTGTGGCATTTTTCAGAGTTCAATAAGAAAAACAAAACAGATTCAACAGCTTTTACTTTGTAGGGAAAAAAAGTAATGTGTACTGTAAATGAAAGCACACATCCTGACGATGTTGTTGAAAATGAAATTTGTGAATAAAGTGAGGGTTTGTGTTGTTGTCCGAGTTGTTCTTCCTCCCCTGATGTACGCAAACTGCTGATGGCTCTTCTGCTGCCGCAGGTAACGGTGACTGCATCCAAGTGACCCGCAAGCCAAGAAAAGCCAAATGCAATCCAACCTTCCTGAATAAGTAGATTCTGCGAGCTGTAATGCTGAAAAACAGTACCTATTCATTTATTTATTTATTTTCTTGTCATGATTTAATTGACAAACAGTGAAGCCCCGCTGCCATGTTGGTTATTTTTAAAACTATATATATGGTAGGGGGTGGAAGCCCCGCCACCTACCCACGATCATTCTAGTCATTTTTAATACTGTGTATAGTTATTTTTAATGCTGTATATAGACGGCTTCGCCCTGCCCCCCAAAAGCCTTACTAAAGATGGTCATTTAAAAAAAATTAAAAGAGCCTTACTTTACAAGGTCAGTTGTTTTTTTTTGTGTGTGTGTTTTTTTTTTTTTTTTAAATAAAACGCCTTTCTATACATGGTCGTTTAAAAAATAAATAAATGAAACGCCTTGCTATGCATGGTTGTTTAAAAAACACCTTACTATAATTGGTCGTTTTTTTGTTTTTGTTTTTTTTTAAATAAATGCCTTACTATACATGGTCCTTTTTTAAAAATTAAAAACGCCTTACTATACATGGTCGTTTTTTTTTGTTTTTTTTTTAATTAAAAACGCCTTACTATACATGGTTGTTAAAAAAAAACAAAAAACAAAAACACCTTACTATACTTGGTCGTTTTAAAAAAATTAAAAATGCCTTACTATACATGGTCGTTAAAAAAAAAAAAAAAAAAAAAAAGCCTTAGTATACATGGTCGTTTTTTAAAAATAAAAAACGTCTTACTACACTTGGTCGTTTTTAAAAAATTAAAAATGCCTTACTATACATGGTCGTTTTAAAAAAATTAAAAACGCCTTGCTATACATGGTCGTTTTAAAAAAATTAAAAACGCCTTACTATGCATGGTCGTTTTTTAAAAATTAAAAACGCCTTACTATACATGGTCGTTTTTTAAAAATAAAAAACGCCTTACTATACATGGTCGTTAAAAGAAAAAAAAAAAAAAAAAAAAAAACGCCTTACTATACATGGTGGTTTTTTAAAAATAAAAACGCCTTACTATACATGGTCGTTTTTAAAAAATTAAAAACGCCTTACTATGCATGGTCGTTTTTTAAAAATTAAAAACGCCTTACTATATACATGGTCGTTTTTAAAAAATGTAAAATGCCTTACTATACATGGTCGTTTCTTAAAAAATTAAAAACGCGTTACTATACATGGTGGTTTTTTAAAAATTAAAAACGCCTTACAATACATGGTCGTTTTTTTGTTTGTTTTTTATTAAAAACGCCTTACTATACATGGTCGTTTTTAAAAAATTAAAAACGCCTTACTATACATGGTCGTTTTTTAAAAATTAAAAACGCCTTACTATACATGGTCGTTTTTTTTTTTTTTTTTTTTTTTTTATTAAAAACGCCTTACTATACATGGTCGTTAAAAAAAAGAAGAAAAAAAAAAAGACACCTTACTATACTTGGTCGTTTTTAAAAAATAAAAAATGCCTTACTATACATGGTCCTTTTTTAAAAATTTAAAACGCCTTACTTTACATGGTCGTTTTAAAAAAACAAAAACAAATGAAAACGCCTTACAATACATGGTCGTTTTTTGTTTTTTTTTAATTAAAAACGCCTTACTATACATGGTCATTTTTTTAATAAAATAAAAAACGCCTTACTATACATGGTCGTTTTTTAAAAATGAAAAACGCCTTACTATACATGGTCGTTTAAAAAATAAATAAATAAATGAAACGCCTTGCTATGCATGGTTGTTTAAAAAACACCTTACTATAAATGGTCGGTTTTTTTTGTTTTTTTTTTTAATTAAAAACGCCTTACTATACATGGTTGTTAAAAAAAAACAAAAAACAAAAACACCTTACTATACTTGGTCGTTTTTAAAAAATTAAAAATGCCTTACTATACATGGTCGTTTAAAAAAAAAAAAAATGAAAACGCCTTACAATACATGGTCGTTTTTTTTTTTAAATTAAAAATGCCTTACTATACATGGTCGTTTTAAAAAAAATAAAATAAACTAATAAGGCCTTACTATACATGGTCGTTTTTTTGTTTTTTTTTATTAAAAACGCCTTACTATACATCCATACATGGTCGTTTTTAAAAAAATTAAAAACGCCTTACTTTACATGGTCCTTTTTTAAAAATTAAAAACGCCTTACTATACATGGTTGTTTTTTAAAAAAAATTAAAAACGCCTTACTATACATGGTCGTTTTAAAAAAATTAAAAACGCCTTACTATACATGGTCGTTAAAAAAAAAAAAAAAAAACGCCTTACTATACATGGTCGTTTTTTAAAAATTAAAACCGCCTTACTATACATTGTCGTTTTTTTGTTTGTTTTTTTTTTAAATTAAAAACGCCTTACTATTCATGGTCGTTAAAAAAAAAAAAAAAAAAAAAAGCCTTACTATACATGGTCGTTTTTTAAAAATAAAAAACGTCTTACTATACTTGGTCGTTTTTAAAAAATTAAAAATGCCTTACTATACATGGTCGTTTTTTAAAAATTAAAAACGCCTTACTATACATGGTCATTTTTTAAAAATTAAAAACGCCTTACTATACATGGTCGTTTTTAAAAAATTAAAAACGCCTTACTATGCATGGTCGTTTTTTAAAAATTAAAAACGCCTTACTATACATGGTCGTTTAAAAAAAATTAAAAACGCCTTACTATGCATGGTCGTTTTTTAAAAATTAAAAACACCTTACTATACATGGTCGTTTTTAAAAAATTAAAAACGCCTTACTATACATGGTCGTTTCTTAAAAAATTAAAAACGCCTTGCTATACATGGTCGTTTTTAAAAAATGAAAAACGCCTTACTATACATGGTCGTTAAAAGAAAAAAAAAAAAAAAAAAAAAAAAAACGCCTTACTATACATGGTGTTTTTTTTTAAATAAAAACGCCTTACTATACATGGTCGTTTTTAAAAAATCAAAAACGCCTTACTATACATGGTCGTTTTTAAAAAATAAAAAACGTCTTACTATACTTGGTCGTTTTAAAAAAATTAAAAATGCCTTACTATACATGGTCGTTTTTTAAAAATTAAAAACGCCTTACTATACATGGTCGTTTTAAAAAAATTAAAAACGCCTTACTATACATGGTCGTTTAAAAAATAAATAAATAAATAAATGAAACGCCTTGCTATGCATGGTTGTTTAAAAAACACCTTACTATAAATGGTCGTTTTTTTGTTTTTTTTTTTAAATTAAAAACGCCTTACTATACATTGTTGTTAAAAAAAAAACAAAAAACAAAAACACCTTACTATACTTGGTCGTTTTTAAAAAATTAAAAATGCCTTACTGTACATGGTCGTTTAAAAAAAAAAAAAATGAAAACGCCTTACAATACATGGTCGTTTTTTTTTTAAATTAAAAATGCCTTACTATACATGGTCGTTTTTAAAAAATAATTAAAAACACCTTACTATACATGGTCGTTTTTTAAAAATTAAAAACGCCTTACTATACATGGTCGTTTTAAAAAAAATAAAATAAAATAAACTAATAAGGCCTTACTATACATGGTCGTTTTTTTATTTTTTTTTATTAAAAACGCCTTACTATACATCCATACATGGTCGTTTTTAAAAAAACTTAAAAACGCCTTACTATACATGGTCCTTTTTTTAAAATTAAAAACGCCTTACTATACATGGTTGTTTTTTAAAAAAAATTAAAAACGCCTTACTATACATGGTCGTTTTTTAAAAATTAAAAACGCCTTACTATACATGGTCGTTAAAAAAAAACAAAAAAAAACGCCTTACTATACATGGTCGTTTTTTAAAAATTAAAAACGCCTTACTATACATGGTCGTTTTTTTGGGTTTTTTTTTTTTTTATTAAAAAAGCCTTACTATACATGGTCGTTTTTTAAAAATAAAAAACGTCTTACAATACTTGGTCGTTTTTAAAAAATTAAAAATGCCTTACTATACATGGTCGTTTTTTAAAAAATAAAAACGCCTTACTATACATGGTCGTTTTTTAAAAATTAAAAACGCCTTACTATACATGGTCGTTTTTAAAAAATTAAAAACGCCTTACTATGCATGGTCGTTTTTTAAAAAAAAAAAACGCCTTACTATACATGGTCGTTTTAAAAAAATTAAAAACGCCTTACTATGCATGGTCGTTTTTTAAAAATTAAAAACGCCTTACTATACATGGTCGTTTTTAAAAAATTAAAAACGCCTTACTATACATGGTCGTTTAAAAAATAAATAAATAAATTTATTTTTTTTCTATGCATGGTTGTTTAAAAAACACCTTACTATAAATGGTCGTTTTTTTTTTGTTTTTTTTAAATTAAAAACGCCTTACTATACATGGTTGTTAAAAAAAAACAAAACAAAAAAAACACCTTACTATACATGGTCGTTTAAAAAAAAAAAAAATGAAAACGCCTTACAATACATGGTCGTTTTTTTTTTTTAATTAAAAATTCCTTACTATACATGGTCGTTTTTAAAAAATAATTAAAAACACCTTACTATACATGGTAGTTTTTTAAAAATTAAAAACGCCTTACTATACATGGTCGTTTTTTTAAAAATTAAAAACGCCTTACTGTACATGGTCCTTTTTTAAAAATTAAAAACGCCTTACGATACATGGTCGTTTTTAAAAAATTAAAAACGCCTTACTATACATGGTCGTTTTAAAAAAATTAAAAACGCCTTACTATGCATGGTCGTTTTTTAAAAATTAAAAACGCCTTACTATACGTGGTCGTTTTAAAAAAATTAAAAACGCCTTACTATGCATGGTCGTTTTTTAAAAATTAAAAACGCCTTGCTATACATGGTCATTTTTAAAAAATAAAAAACGCCTTACTATACTATACATGGTCGTTAAAAGAAAAAAAAAAAAAAAAAACGCCTTACTATACATGGTGGTTTTTTTTAAATAAAAACGCCTTACTATACATGGTCGTTTTTAAAAAATTTAAAACGCCTTACTATGCATGGTCGTTTTTTAAAAATTAAAAACGCCTTACTATACATGGTCGTTTCTTAAAAAATTAAAAACGCGTTACTATACATGGTGGTTTTTTAAAAATGAAAAACGCCTTACTATACATGGTCGTTAAAAGAAAAAAACAAAAACAAAAACAAAAAAACCGCCTTACTATACATGGTGGTTTTTAAAAAATTAAAAACGCCTTACAATACATGGTCGTTTTTTTGTTTGTTTTTTATTAAAAACGCCTTACTATACATGGTCGTTTTTAAAAAATTAAAAACGCCTTACTATACATGGTCGTTTTTTAAAAATTAAAAACGCCTTACTATACATGGTCGTTAAAAAAAAAAAAAAAAAAAAAAAGCCTTACTCTACATGGTCGTTAAAAAAAAGAAGAAAAAAAAAAGACACCTTACTATACTTGGTCGTTTTTAAAAAATAAAAAATGCCTTACTATACATGGTCCTTTTTTAAAAATTTAAAACGCCTTACTTTACATGGTCGTTTAAAAAAAAAAAAAAAAATGAAAACGCCTTACAATACATGGTCGTTTTTTTTGTTTTTTTTTAATTAAAAACGCCTTACTATACATGGTCGTTTTTAAAAAATAATTAAAAACGCCTTACTATACATGGTCGTTTTTTAAAAATGAAAAACGCCTTACTATACATGGTCGTTTTTTTGTTTGTTTTTTATTAAAAACGCCTTACTATACATGGTCGTTTTTAAAAAATTAAAAACGCCTTACTATACATGGTGGTTTTTTAAAAATTAAAAACGCCTTACAATACATGGTCGTTTTTTTGTTTGTTTTTTATTAAAAACGCCTTACTATACATGGTCGTTTTTAAAAAATTAAAAACGCCTTACTATACATGGTCGTTTTTTAAAAATTAAAAACGCCTTACTATACATGGTCGTTAAAAAAAAAAAAAAAAAAAAAAGCCTTACTCTACATGGTCGTTAAAAAAAAGAAGAAAAAAAAAAGACACCTTACTATACTTGGTCGTTTTTAAAAAATAAAAAATGCCTTACTATACATGGTCCTTTTTTAAAAATTTAAAACGCCTTACTTTACATGGTCGTTTAAAAAAAAAAAAAAAAATGAAAACGCCTTACAATACATGGTCGTTTTTTTTGTTTTTTTTTAATTAAAAACGCCTTACTATACATGGTCGTTTTTAAAAAATAATTAAAAACGCCTTACTATACATGGTCGTTTTTTAAAAATGAAAAACGCCTTACTATACATGGTCGTTAAAAAACAAAACAAAAAAAAAAGCCTTACTATACATGGTCGTTTTTAAAAAATTAAAAACGCCTTACTAAACATGGTCGTTTTTTTAAAATTAAAAACGCCTTACTATACATGGTCGTTTTTTTTTGTTTTTTTTACAATTAAAAACGTCTTACTATACATGGTCGTTAAAAAAATAAAAAAATAAAAAATGCCTTACTGTACTTGGTCGTTTTAAAAAAATTAAAAACGCCTTACTATACATGGTCGTTTTTAAAAAATAAAAAACGCCTTACTATACATGGTCGTTAAAAAAAAAAAAAAAAAAAAAAAGCCTTACTCTACATGGTCGTTTTAAAAAAATTAAAAACGCCGTACTATACATGGTCGTTTTTTTTTTTTTTTTTTAATTAAAAACGCCTTACTATACATGGTCGTTTAAAAAATAAAAAAATAAAAAACGCCTTACTATACATGGTCGTTTTTAAAAAATTAAAAACGCCTTACTATACATGGTCGTTAAAAAAATAAAAAACGCCTTACTATACTTGGTCGTTTTTAAAAAAATTAAAAACGCCTTACTATACATGGTCGTTTTAAAAAAAAATTAAAAACGCCTTACTATACATGGTCGTTTTTAAAAAAAAATTAAAAACGCCTTACTATACATGGTCGTTAAAAAAAACACAACGCCTTACTATACATGGTCGTTTTTAAAAAAAAATTAAAAACGCCTTACTATACATGGTCGTTAAAAAAAAACAACGCCTTACTATACATGGTCGTGTTTTAAAAATAAAAAACGCCTTACTATACATGGTCGTTTTTAAAAAAATTAAAAACGCCTTACTTTACATGGTCCTTTTTTAAAAATTAAAAATGCCTTACTAAACATGGTCGTTTTTAAAAAACTAAAAACCCTTACTATACATGGTGCTTTTTTAAAAATTAAAAACGCCTTACTATACATGGTCATTTTTTTTAAATTAAAAACGCCTTACTATACATGGTCGTTTAAAAAAAATAAAAAACGCCTTACTATACTTGGTCGTTTAAAAAAAATTAAAAATGCCTTACTATACATGGTCATTTAAAAAAAATTAAAAACGCCTTACTATACATGGTCGTTTTAAAAAATAATTAAAAACGCCTTATTATACATGGTCGTTTTTTAAAAATGAAAAACGCCTTACTATACATGGTCGTTAAAAAAAAACAAAAAAAACGCCTTACTATACATGGTCGTTTTTAAAAAATTAAAAACTCCTTACTATACATGGTCGTTTTTTTGTTTGTTTTTTTTTTAAATTAAAAATGCCTTACTATACATGGTCGTTAAAAAAAAATAAAATAAAAAAAACACCTTACTATACATGGCCGTTTTTTAAAAATAAAAAACGCCTTACTATACTTGGTCGTTTTTAAAAAATTTAAAATGCCTTACTATACATGGTCGTTTTTAAAAAATTAAAAATGCCTTACTATACATGGTCGTTTTAAAAAATAGAATAAAAAAAACACCTTACTATACATGGTCGTTTTTTAAAAATAAAAAACGCCTTACTATACTTGGTCGTTTTTAAAAAATTTAAAATGCCTTACTATACATGGTCATTTTTAAAAAATTAAAAACGCCTTACTATACATGGTCGTTTTAAAAAATAATTAAAAACGCCTTATTATACATGGTCGTTTTTTAAAAATGAAAAACGCCTTACTATACATGGTCGTTAAAAAACAAACAAAAAAAAACGCCTTACTAAACATGGTCGTTTTAAAAAAACTAAAAACCCTTACTATACATGGTGCTTTTTTAAAAATTAAAAACGCCTTACTATACATGGTCGTTTTTTAAAAATAAAAAACGCCTTACTATACTTGGTCGTTTTAAAAAAATTTAAAATGCCTTACTATACATGGTCGTTTTTTAAAAATTAAAAACGCCTTACTAAACATTGTCGTTTTTAAAAAAATTAAAAACGCCTTACTTTACATGGTCCTTTTTTAAAAATTAAAAACGCCTTACTATACTTGGTCGTTTTTAAAAAATAAAAAATGCCTTACTATACATGGTCATTTAAAAAAAATTAAAAACGCCTTACTATACATGGTCGTTTTAAAAAATAATTAAAAACGCCTTATTATACATGGTCGTTTTTTAAAAATGAAAAACGCCTTACTAAACATGGTCGTTAAAAAAAAATAAATAAAAAAAAAGCCTTACTATACATGGTCGTTTTTTAAAAATTAAAAACGCCTTACTATACATGGTCCTTTTTTAAAAATAAAAAACGCCTTACTATACATGGTCGTTTTTTAAAAAATTAAAAACGCCTTACTTTACATGGTCCTTTTTTAAAAATTAAAAATGCCTTACTATACATGGTCGTTTCTTAAAAAATTAAAAACGCGTTACTATACATGGTGGGTTTTTTTTAAATGAAAAACGCCTTACAATACATGGTCGTTTTTTTGTTTGCTTTTTATTAAAAACGCCTTACTATACATGGTCGTTTTTAAAAAATTAAAAACGCCTTACTATACATGGTCGTTTTTTAAAAATTAAAAACGCCTTACTATACATGGTGGTTTTTTAAAAATAAAAAAAAAATGAAAATGCCTTACAATACATGGTCGTTTTTTTGTTTTTTTTAAATTAAAAACGCCTTACTATACATGGTCGTTTTTAAAAAATAATTAAAAACGCCTTACTATACATGGTCGTTTTTTAAAAATGAAAAACGCCTTACTTTACATGGCCGTTTTAAAAAAAAAAATAAAATGAAAACGCCTTACAATACATGGTCGTTTTTTTTTTTTTTTAATTAAAAACGCCTTACTATACATGGTCGTTTAAAAAATAAAAAAATAAAAAACGCCTTACTATACATGGTCGTTTTTAAAAAATTAAAAACGCCTTACTATACATGGTCGTTAAAAAAATAAAAAGCGCCTTACTATACTTGGTCGTTTTTAAAAAAAATTAAAAACGCCTTACTATACATGGTCGTTTTAAAAAAAAATTAAAAACGCCTTACTATACATGGTCGTTTTTAAAAAAAAATTTAAAACGCCTTACTATACATGGTCGTTAAAAAAAAACAACGCCTTACTATACATGGTCGTTAAAAAAAAAAAAAAAAAAAAGCCTTACTATACATGGTCGTTTTTTAAAAATTAAAAACGCCTTACTATACATGGTCGTTTTAAAAAATAATTAAAAACGCCTTATTATACATGGTCGTTTTTTAAAAATGAAAAACTCCTTACTATACATGGTCGTTAAAAAAAAACAAAAAAAAAACGCCTTACTATACATGGTCATTTTTTTAAAATTAAAAACGCCTTACTATACATGGTCGTTTTTTAAAAATTAAAAACGCCTTACTATACATGGTCGTTTTTAAAAAAATTAAAAACGCCTTACTTTACATGGTCCTTTTTTAAAAATTAAAAACGCCTTACTAAACATGGTCGTTTTTAAAAAACTAAAAACTCTTACTATACATGGTGCTTTTTTAAAAATTAAAAACGCCTTACTATACATGGTCGTTTTTTAAAAATTAAAAACGCCTTACTATACATGGTCATTTTAAAAAAATTAAAAACGCCTTACTATACATGGTCGTTTTTTAAAAATAAAAAACGCCTTACTATACTTGGTCGTTTTTAAAAAATAAAAAATGCCTTACTATACATGGTCATTTTAAAAAAATTAAAAATGCCTTACTATACATGGTCGTTTTAAAAAATAATTAAAAATGCCTTATTATACATGGTCGTTTTTTAAAAATGAAAAACGCCTTACTATACATGGTCGTTAAAACAAAAACAAAAAAAAAAGCCTTACTATACATGGTTGTTTTTTAAAAATAAAAAACGCATTACTATACATGGTCATTTTAAAAAAATTAAAAACGCCTTACTATACATGGTCGTTTTTTAAAAATAAAAAACGCCTTACTATACATGGTCCTTTTTTAAAAATAAAAAACGCCTTACTTTACATGGTCCTTTTTTAAAAATTAAAAACGCCTTACTTTACATGGTCCTTTTTTAAAAATTAAAAACGCCTTACTAAACATGGTCGTTTTTAAAAAACTAAAAACCCTTACTATACATGGTGCTTTTTAAAAAATTAAAAACGCCTTACTATACATGGTCGTTTTTTAA
This sequence comes from Festucalex cinctus, assembly GCF_051991245.1. Taxonomy (NCBI): domain Eukaryota; kingdom Metazoa; phylum Chordata; class Actinopteri; order Syngnathiformes; family Syngnathidae; genus Festucalex; species Festucalex cinctus. The sequence goes on from NC_135426.1 coordinate 10,827,193, forward strand.
AAATTAAAAACGCCTTACTATACATGGTCATTTTAAAAAAATTAAAAACGCCTTACTATACATGGTCGTTTTTAAAAAATAAAAAACGCCTTACTATACTTGGTCGTTTTTAAAAAAATTAAAAATGTCTTACTATACATGGTCGTTTTTTAAAAATTAAAAACGCCTTACTATACATGGTCATTTTTAAAAAATTAAAAATGCCTTACTATACATGGTCATTTTAAAAAAATTAAAAACGCGTTACTATACATGGTGGTTTTTTAAAAATGAAAAACGCCTTACTATACATGGTCGTTAAAAGAAAAAAAAAAAAAACAAAAAAAAAAACGCCTTACTATACATGGTGTTTTTTTTTAAATTAAAAACGCCTTACAATACATGGTCGTTTTTTTGTTTGTTTTTTATTAAAAACGCCTTACTATACATGGTCGTTTTTAAAAAATTAAAAACGCCTTACTATACATGGTCGTTTTTAAAAAATTAAAAACGCCTTACTATACATGGTCCTTTTTTAAAAATAAAAAACGCCTTACTATACTTGGTCGTTTTTAAAAAATTAAAAATGCCTTACTATACATGGTCGTTTTTTAAAAATTAAAAACGCCTTACTATACATGGTCGTTTTAAAAAAAATTAAAAACGCCTTACTTTACATGGTCCTTTTTTAAAAATTAAAAACGCCTTACTAAACATGGTCGTTTTTAAAAAACTAAAAACCCTTACTATACATGGTGCTTTTTTTAAAAATTAAAAACGCCTTAGTATACATGGTCGTTTTTTAAAAATTAAAAACGCCTTACTATACATGGTCATTTTTTAAAAATTAAAAACGCCTTACTATACATGGTCGTTTTAAAAAAATGAAAAACGCCTTCCTATACATGGTCGTTAAAAAACAAACAAAAAAAAAACGCCTTACTATACATGGTCGTTTTTAAAAAATTAAAAACGCCTTACTATACATGATCGTTTTAAAAAAAAATTAAAAACGCCTTACTATACATGGTCGTTTTTAAAAAAAAATTAAAAACGCCTTACTATACATGGTCGTTAAAAAAAAAAAAAAACGCCTTACTATACATGGTCGTTTTTTAAAAATAATAAACGCCTTACTATACATGGTCGTTAAAAGAAAAGAAAAAAACGCCGTACTCTATATGGTGGTTTTTTAAAAATAAAAACGCCTTACTTTACATGGTCGTTTTAAAAAAAAATAAAAAAACGCCTTACTATACATGGTCGTTTTTAAAAAAAAAATGTAAACGCCTTACTATACATGGTCGTTAAAAAAAAAAAACGCCTTACTATACATGGTCGTTTTTTAAAAATAATAAACGCCTTACTATACATGGTCGTTAAAAGAAAAAAAAAAAACGCCTTACTATATATGGTGGTTTTTTAAAAATAAAAACGCCTTACTATACATGGTCATTTTAAAAAAATTAAAAACGCCTTACTATACATGGTCGTTTTTTTTTTTAAATTAAAAATGCCTTACTATACATGGTCGTTAAAAAAAAATAATAATAAAAAAAACGCCTTACTATACATGGTCGTTTTTAAAAAAATTAAAAACTCCTTACTATACATGGTCGTTTTTTTTTGTTTTGTTTTTTTAAATTAAAAACGCCTTACTATACATGGTCGTTAAAAAAACAAAAAAAAACAAAAAACACCTTACTATACATGGTCGTTTTAAAAAAAATAAAAAACGCCTTACTATACTTGGTCGTTTTAATAAAATTTAAAATGCCTTACTATACATGGTCATTTTAAAAAAATTAAAAACGCGTTACTATACATGGTGGTTTTTTAAAAATGAAAAACGCCTTACTATACATGGTCGTTAAAAGAAAAAAAAAAAAAACAAAAAAAAAAACGCCTTACTATACATGGTGTTTTTTTTTAAATTAAAAACGCCTTACAATACATGGTCGTTTTTTTGTTTGTTTTTTATTAAAAACGCCTTACTATACATGGTCGTTTTTAAAAAATTAAAAACGCCTTACTATACATGGTCGTTTTTTAAAAATTAAAAACGCCTTACTATACATGGTCGTTTTTTTGTTTTTTTTTTTTTTTATTAAAAACGCCTTACTATACATGGTCGTTAAAAAAAAGAAGAAAAAAAAAAAAGACACCTTACTATACTTGGTCGTTTTAAAAAAATAAAAAATGCCTTACTATACATGGTCCTTTTTTAAAAATTTAAAACGCCTTACTTTACATGGTCGTTTTAAAAAAAAAAAAAAAATGAAAACGCCTTACATTACATGGTCGTTTTTTGTTTTTTTTTAATTAAAAACGCCTTACTATACATGGTCATTTTTTTAATAAAATAAAAAACGCCTTACTATACATGGTCGTTTTTTAAAAATGAAAAACGCCTTACTATACATGGTCGTTTAAAAAATAAATAAATAAATGAAACGCCTTGCTATGCATGGTTGTTTAAAAAACACCTTACTATAAATGGTCGTTTTTTTTTGTTTTTTTTTTAAATTAAAAACGCCTTACTATACATGGTTGTTAAAAAAAAACAAAAAACAAAAACACCTTACTATACTTGGTCGTTTTTAAAAAATTAAAAATGCCTTACTATACATGGTCGTTTAAAAAAAAAAAAAATGAAAACGCCTTACAATACATGGTCGTTTTTTTTTTTTAATTAAAAATGCCTTACTATACATGGTCGTTTTAAAAAAATAATTAAAAACACCTTACTATACATGGTAGTTTTTTAAAAATTAAAAACGCCTTACTATACATGGTCGTTTTTTAAAAATTAAAAACGCCTTACTATACATGGTCGTTTTAAAAAAAATAAAATAAACTAATAAGGCCTTACTATACATGGTCGTTTTTTTGTTTTTTTTTATTAAAAACGCCTTACTATACATCCATACATGGTCGTTTTTTAAAAAATTAAAAACGCCTTACTTTACATGGTCCTTTTTTAAAAATTAAAAACGCCTTACTATACATGGTTGTTTTTTAAAAAAAATTAAAAACGCCTTACTATACATGGTCGTTTTAAAAAAATTAAAAACGCCTTACTATACATGGTCGTTAAAAAAAAAAAAAAAAAAAAAAACGCCTTACTATACATGGTCGTTTTTTAAAAATTAAAACCGCCTTACTATACATTGTCGTTTTTTTTTTTGTTTTTTTTTAAATTAAAAACGCCTTACTATTCATGGTCGTTAAAAAAAAAAAAAAAAAAAAAAGCCTTACTATACATGGTCGTTTTTTAAAAATAAAAAACGTCTTACTATACTTGGTCGTTTTTAAAAAATTAAAAATGCCTTACTATACATGGTCGTTTTTTAAAAATTAAAAACGCCTTACTATACATGGTCATTTTTTAAAAATTAAAAACGCCTTACTATACATGGTCGTTTTTAAAAAATTAAAAACGCCTTACTATGCATGGTCGTTTTTTAAAAATTAAAAACGCCTTACTATACATGGTCGTTTAAAAAAAATTAAAAACGCCTTACTATGCATGGTCGTTTTTTAAAAATTAAAAACACCTTACTATACATGGTCGTTTTTAAAAAATTAAAAACGCCTTACTATACATGGTCGTTTCTTAAAAAATTAAAAACGCCTTGCTATACATGGTCGTTTTTAAAAAATGAAAAACGCCTTACTATACATGGTCGTTAAAAGAAAAAAAAAAAAAAAAAAAAAAAAAAAACGCCTTACTATACATGGTGTTTTTTTTTTAAATAAAAACGCCTTACTATACATGGTCGTTTTTAAAAAATCAAAAACGCCTTACTATGCATGGTCGTTTTTTAAAAATTAAAAACGCCTTACTATACATGGTCGTTTTTTAAAAATAAAAAACGTCTTACTATACTTGGTCGTTTTAAAAAAATTAAAAATGCCTTACTATACATGGTCGTTTTTTTAAAAATTAAAAACGCCTTACTATACATGGTCGTTTTTAAAAAATTAAAAACGCCTTACTATACATGGTCGTTTAAAAAATAAATAAATAAATGAAACGCCTTGCTATGCATGGTTGTTTAAAAAACACCTTACTATAAATGGTCGTTTTTTTGTTTTGTTTTTTAAATTAAAAACGCCTTACTATACATGGTTGTTAAAAAAAACAAAAAAAACAAAAACACCTTACTATACTTGGTCGTTTTTAAAAAATTAAAAATGCCTTACTATACATGGTCGTTTAAAAAAAAAAAAAATGAAAACGCCTTACAATACATGGTCGTTTTTTTTTTTAAATTAAAAATGCCTTACTATACATGGTCGTTTTTAAAAAATAATTAAAAACACCTTACTATACATGGTCGTTTTTTAAAAATTAAAAACGCCTTACTATACATGGTCGTTTTAAAAAAAATAAAATAAAATAAACTAATAAGGCCTTACTATACATGGTCGTTTTTTTATTTTTTTTTATTAAAAACGCCTTACTATACATCCATACATGGTCGTTTTTAAAAAAACTTAAAAACGCCTTACTATACATGGTCCTTTTTTTAAAATTAAAAACGCCTTACTATACATGGTTGTTTTTTAAAAAAAATTAAAAACGCCTTACTATACATGGTCGTTTTTTAAAAATTAAAAACGCCTTACTATACATGGTCGTTAAAAAAAAACAAAAAAAAACGCCTTACTATACATGGTCGTTTTTTAAAAATTAAAAACGCCTTACTATACATGGTCGTTTTTTTGGGGTTTTTTTTTTTTTATTAAAAACGCCTTACTATTCATGGTCGTTAAAAAAAAAAAAAAAAAAAAAAAAAAAAGCCTTACTATACATGGTCGTTTTTTAAAAATAAAAAACGTCTTACAATACTTGGTCGTTTTTAAAAAATTAAAAATGCCTTACTATACATGGTCGTTTTTTAAAAAATAAAAACGCCTTACTATACATGGTCGTTTTTTAAAAATTAAAAACGCCTTACTATACATGGTCGTTTTTAAAAAATTAAAAACGCCTTACTATGCATGGTCGTTTTTAAAAAAAAAAAAACGCCTTACTATACATGGTCGTTTTAAAAAAATTAAAAACGCCTTACTATGCATGGTCGTTTTTTAAAAATTAAAAACGCCTTACTATACATGGTCGTTTTTAAAAAATTAAAAACGCCTTACTATACATGGTCGTTTAAAAAATAAATAAATAAATTTATTTTTTTTCTATGCATGGTTGTTTAAAAAACACCTTACTATAAATGGTCGTTTTTTTTTTGTTTTTTTTAAATTAAAAACGCCTTACTATACATGGTTGTTAAAAAAAAACAAAAAAAAAAAAACACCTTACTATACATGGTCGTTTAAAAAAAAAAAAAATGAAAACGCCTTACAATACATGGTCGTTTTTTTTTTTTAATTAAAAATGCCTTACTATACATGGTCGTTTTTAAAAAATAATTAAAAACACCTTACTATACATGGTAGTTTTTTAAAAATTAAAAACGCCTTACTATACATGGTCGTTTTTTTAAAAATTAAAAACGCCTTACTGTACATGGTCCTTTTTTAAAAATTAAAAACGCCTTACGATACATGGTCGTTTTTAAAAAATTAAAAACGCCTTACTATACATGGTCGTTTTAAAAAAATTAAAAACGCCTTACTATGCATGGTCGTTTTTTAAAAATTAAAAACGCCTTACTATACGTGGTCGTTTTAAAAAAATTAAAAACGCCTTACTATGCATGGTCGTTTTTTAAAAATTAAAAACGCCTTGCTATACATGGTCATTTTTAAAAAATAAAAAACGCCTTACTATACTATACATGGTCGTTAAAAGAAAAAAAAAAAAAAAAAAGCCTTACTATACATGGTGGTTTTTTTTAAATAAAAACGCCTTACTATACATGGTCGTTTTTAAAAAATTTAAAACGCCTTACTATGCATGGTCGTTTTTTAAAAATTAAAAACGCCTTACTATACATGGTCGTTTCTTAAAAAATTAAAAACGCGTTACTATACATGGTGGTTTTTTAAAAATGAAAAACGCCTTACTATACATGGTCGTTAAAAGAAAAAAACAAAAACAAAAACAAAAAAACCGCCTTACTATACATGGTGGTTTTTTAAAAATTAAAAACGCCTTACAATACATGGTCGTTTTTTTGTTTGTTTTTTATTAAAAACGCCTTACTATACATGGTCGTTTTTAAAAAATTAAAAACGCCTTACTATACATGGTCGTTTTTTAAAAATTAAAAACGCCTTACTATACATGGTCGTTAAAAAAAAAAAAAAAAAAAAAAGCCTTACTCTACATGGTCGTTAAAAAAAAGAAGAAAAAAAAAAGACACCTTACTATACTTGGTCGTTTTTAAAAAATAAAAAATGCCTTACTATACATGGTCCTTTTTTAAAAATTTAAAACGCCTTACTTTACATGGTCGTTTAAAAAAAAAAAAAAAAATGAAAACGCCTTACAATACATGGTCGTTTTTTTTGTTTTTTTTTAATTAAAAACGCCTTACTATACATGGTCGTTTTTAAAAAATAATTAAAAACGCCTTACTATACATGGTCGTTTTTTAAAAATGAAAAACGCCTTACTATACATGGTCGTTAAAAAACAAAACAAAAAAAAAAGCCTTACTATACATGGTCGTTTTTAAAAAATTAAAAACGCCTTACTAAACATGGTCGTTTTTTTAAAATTAAAAACGCCTTACTATACATGGTCGTTTTTTTTTGTTTTTTTTACAATTAAAAACGTCTTACTATACATGGTCGTTAAAAAAATAAAAAAATAAAAAATGCCTTACTGTACTTGGTCGTTTTAAAAAAATTAAAAACGCCTTACTATACATGGTCGTTTTTTAAAAATAAAAAACGCCTTACTATACATGGTCGTTAAAAAAAAAAAAAAAAAAAAAAAAGCCTTACTCTACATGGTCGTTTTAAAAAAATTAAAAACGCCGTACTATACATGGTCGTTTTTTTTTTTTTTTTTTAATTAAAAACGCCTTACTATACATGGTCGTTTAAAAAATAAAAAAATAAAAAACGCCTTACTATACATGGTCGTTTTTAAAAAATTAAAAACGCCTTACTATACATGGTCGTTAAAAAAATAAAAAACGCCTTACTATACTTGGTCGTTTTTAAAAAAATTAAAAACGCCTTACTATACATGGTCGTTTTAAAAAAAAATTAAAAACGCCTTACTATACATGGTCGTTTTTAAAAAAAAATTAAAAACGCCTTACTATACATGGTCGTTAAAAAAAACACAACGCCTTACTATACATGGTCGTTTTTAAAAAAAAATTAAAAACGCCTTACTATACATGGTCGTTAAAAAAAAACAACGCCTTACTATACATGGTCGTGTTTTAAAAATAAAAAACGCCTTACTATACATGGTCGTTTTTAAAAAAATTAAAAACGCCTTACTTTACATGGTCCTTTTTTAAAAATTAAAAATGCCTTACTAAACATGGTCGTTTTTAAAAAACTAAAAACCCTTACTATACATGGTGCTTTTTTAAAAATTAAAAACGCCTTACTATACATGGTCATTTTTTTTAAATTAAAAACGCCTTACTATACATGGTCGTTTAAAAAAAATAAAAAACGCCTTACTATACTTGGTCGTTTAAAAAAAATTAAAAATGCCTTACTATACATGGTCATTTTAAAAAAATTAAAAACGCCTTACTATACATGGTCGTTTTAAAAAATAATTAAAAACGCCTTATTATACATGGTCGTTTTTTAAAAATGAAAAACGCCTTACTATACATGGTCGTTAAAAAAAAACAAAAAAAACGCCTTACTATACATGGTCGTTTTTAAAAAATTAAAAACTCCTTACTATACATGGTCGTTTTTTTGTTTGTTTTTTTTTTAAATTAAAAATGCCTTACTATACATGGTCGTTAAAAAAAAATAAAATAAAAAAAACACCTTACTATACATGGCCGTTTTTTAAAAATAAAAAACGCCTTACTATACTTGGTCGTTTTTAAAAAATTTAAAATGCCTTACTATACATGGTCGTTTTTAAAAAATTAAAAATGCCTTACTATACATGGTCGTTTTAAAAAATAGAATAAAAAAAACACCTTACTATACATGGTCGTTTTTTAAAAATAAAAAACGCCTTACTATACTTGGTCGTTTTTAAAAAATTTAAAATGCCTTACTATACATGGTCATTTTTAAAAAATTAAAAACGCCTTACTATACATGGTCGTTTTAAAAAATAATTAAAAACGCCTTATTATACATGGTCGTTTTTTAAAAATGAAAAACGCCTTACTATACATGGTCGTTAAAAAACAAACAAAAAAAAACGCCTTACTAAACATGGTCGTTTTAAAAAAACTAAAAACCCTTACTATACATGGTGCTTTTTTAAAAATTAAAAACGCCTTACTATACATGGTCGTTTTTTAAAAATAAAAAACGCCTTACTATACTTGGTCGTTTTAAAATTTTTTAAAATGCCTTACTATACATGGTCGTTTTTTAAAAATTAAAAACGCCTTACTATACATTGTCGTTTTTAAAAAAATTAAAAACGCCTTACTTTACATGGTCCTTTTTTAAAAATTAAAAACGCCTTACTAAACATGGTCGTTTTAAAAAAACTAAAAACCCTTACTATACATGGTGCTTTTTTAAAAATTAAAAACGCCTTACTATACATGGTCGTTTTTTAAAAATAAAAAACGCCTTACTATACTTGGTCGTTTTTAAAAAATAAAAAATGCCTTACTATACATGGTCATTTAAAAAAAATTAAAAACGCCTTACTATACATGGTCGTTTTAAAAAATAATTAAAAACGCCTTATTATACATGGTCGTTTTTTAAAAATGAAAAACGCCTTACTAAACATGGTCGTTAAAAAAAAATAAATAAAAAAAAAGCCTTACTATACATGGTCGTTTTTTAAAAATTAAAAACGCCTTACTATACATGGTCCTTTTTTAAAAATAAAAAACGCCTTACTATACATGGTCGTTTTTTAAAAAATTAAAAACGCCTTACTTTACATGGTCCTTTTTTAAAAATTAAAAATGCCTTACTATACATGGTCGTTTCTTAAAAAATTAAAAACGCGTTACTATACATGGTGGGTTTTTTTTAAATGAAAAACGCCTTACAATACATGGTCGTTTTTTTGTTTGCTTTTTATTAAAAACGCCTTACTATACATGGTCGTTTTTAAAAAATTAAAAACGCCTTACTATACATGGTCGTTTTTTAAAAATTAAAAACGCCTTACTATACATGGTGGTTTTTTAAAAATAAAAAAAAAATGAAAATGCCTTACAATACATGGTCGTTTTTTTGTTTTTTTTAAATTAAAAACGCCTTACTATACATGGTCGTTTTTAAAAAATAATTAAAAACGCCTTACTATACATGGTCGTTTTTTAAAAATGAAAAACGCCTTACTTTACATGGCCGTTTTAAAAAAAAAAATAAAATGAAAACGCCTTACAATACATGGTCGTTTTTTTTTTTTTTTTAATTAAAAACGCCTTACTATACATGGTCGTTTAAAAAATAAAAAAATAAAAAACGCCTTACTATACATGGTCGTTTTTAAAAAATTAAAAACGCCTTACTATACATGGTCGTTAAAAAAATAAAAAGCGCCTTACTATACTTGGTCGTTTTTAAAAAAAATTAAAAACGCCTTACTATACATGGTCGTTTTAAAAAAAAATTAAAAACGCCTTACTATACATGGTCGTTTTTAAAAAAAAATTTAAAACGCCTTACTATACATGGTCGTTAAAAAAAAACAACGCCTTACTATACATGGTCGTTAAAAAAAAAAAAAAAAAAAAGCCTTACTATACATGGTCGTTTTTTAAAAATTAAAAACGCCTTACTATACATGGTCGTTTTAAAAAATAATTAAAAACGCCTTATTATACATGGTCGTTTTTTAAAAATGAAAAACTCCTTACTATACATGGTCGTTAAAAAAAAACAAAAAAAAAACGCCTTACTATACATGGTCATTTTTTTAAAATTAAAAACGCCTTACTATACATGGTCGTTTTTTAAAAATTAAAAACGCCTTACTATACATGGTCGTTTTTAAAAAAATTAAAAACGCCTTACTTTACATGGTCCTTTTTTAAAAATTAAAAACGCCTTACTAAACATGGTCGTTTTTAAAAAACTAAAAACTCTTACTATACATGGTGCTTTTTTAAAAATTAAAAACGCCTTACTATACATGGTCGTTTTTTAAAAATTAAAAACGCCTTACTATACATGGTCATTTTAAAAAAATTAAAAACGCCTTACTATACATGGTCGTTTTTTAAAAATAAAAAACGCCTTACTATACTTGGTCGTTTTTAAAAAATAAAAAATGCCTTACTATACATGGTCATTTTAAAAAAATTAAAAATGCCTTACTATACATGGTCGTTTTAAAAAATAATTAAAAATGCCTTATTATACATGGTCGTTTTTTAAAAATGAAAAACGCCTTACTATACATGGTCGTTAAAACAAAAACAAAAAAAAAAGCCTTACTATACATGGTTGTTTTTTAAAAATAAAAAACGCATTACTATACATGGTCATTTTAAAAAAATTAAAAACGCCTTACTATACATGGTCGTTTTTTAAAAATAAAAAACGCCTTACTATACATGGTCCTTTTTTAAAAATAAAAAACGCCTTACTTTACATGGTCCTTTTTTAAAAATTAAAAACGCCTTACTTTACATGGTCCTTTTTTAAAAATTAAAAACGCCTTACTAAACATGGTCGTTTTTAAAAAACTAAAAACCCTTACTATACATGGTGCTTTTTAAAAAATTAAAAACGCCTTACTATACATGGTCGTTTTTTAAAAATTAAAAACGCCTTACTATACATGGTCATTTTAAAAAAATTAAAAACGCCTTACTATACATGGTCGTTTTTAAAAAATAAAAAACGCCTTACTATACTTGGTCGTTTTTAAAAAAATTAAAAATGTCTTACTATACATGGTCGTTTTTTAAAAATTAAAAACGCCTTACTATACATGGTCATTTTTAAAAAATTAAAAATGCCTTACTATACATGGTCGTTTTAAAAAATAAGTAAAAACGCCTTATTATACATGGTCGTTTTTTAAAAATAAAAAACGCCTTACTGTACTTGGTCGTTTTTAAAAAATTAAAAACGCCTTACTATACATGGTCCTTTTTTAAAAATAAAAAACGCCTTACTATACTTGGTCGTTTTTAAAAAATTAAAAATGCCTTACTATACATGGTCGTTTTTTAAAAATTAAAAACGCCTTACTATACATGGTCGTTTTAAAAAAAATTAAAAACGCCTTACTTTACATGGTCCTTTTTTAAAAATTAAAAACGCCTTACTAAACATGGTCGTTTTTAAAAAACTAAAAACCCTTACTATACATGGTGCTTTTTTAAAAATTAAAAACGCCTTAGTATACATGGTCGTTTTTTAAAAATTAAAAACGCCTTACTATACATGGTCATTTTTTAAAAATTAAAAACGCCTTACTATACATGGTCGTTTTAAAAAAATGAAAAACGCCTTCCTATACATGGTCGTTAAAAAACAAACAAAAAAAAAACGCCTTACTATACATGGTCGTTTTTAAAAAATTAAAAACGCCTTACTATACATGATCGTTTTAAAAAAAAATTAAAAACGCCTTACTATACATGGTCGTTTTTAAAAAAAAATTAAAAACGCCTTACTATACATGGTCGTTAAAAAAAAAAAAAAACGCCTTACTATACATGGTCGTTTTTTAAAAATAATAAACGCCTTACTATACATGGTCGTTAAAAGAAAAGAAAAAAACGCCGTACTCTATATGGTGGTTTTTTAAAAATAAAAACGCCTTACTTTACATGGTCGTTTTAAAAAAAAATAAAAAAACGCCTTACTATACATGGTCGTTTTTAAAAAAAAAATGTAAACGCCTTACTATACATGGTCGTTAAAAAAAAAAAACGCCTTACTATACATGGTCGTTTTTTAAAAATAATAAACGCCTTACTATACATGGTCGTTAAAAGAAAAAAAAAAAACGCCTTACTATATATGGTGGTTTTTTAAAAATAAAAACGCCTTACTATACATGGTCATTTTAAAAAAATTAAAAACGCCTTACTATACATGGTCGTTTTTTTTTTTAAATTAAAAATGCCTTACTATACATGGTCGTTAAAAAAAAATAATAATAAAAAAAACGCCTTACTATACATGGTCGTTTTTAAAAAAATTAAAAACTCCTTACTATACATGGTCGTTTTTTTTTGTTTTGTTTTTTTAAATTAAAAACGCCTTACTATACATGGTCGTTAAAAAAACAAAAAAAAACAAAAAACACCTTACTATACATGGTCGTTTTAAAAAAAATAAAAAACGCCTTACTATACTTGGTCGTTTTAATAAAATTTAAAATGCCTTACTATACATGGTCATTTTAAAAAAATTAAAAACGCGTTACTATACATGGTGGTTTTTTAAAAATGAAAAACGCCTTACTATACATGGTCGTTAAAAGAAAAAAAAAAAAAACAAAAAAAAAAACGCCTTACTATACATGGTGTTTTTTTTTAAATTAAAAACGCCTTACAATACATGGTCGTTTTTTTGTTTGTTTTTTATTAAAAACGCCTTACTATACATGGTCGTTTTTAAAAAATTAAAAACGCCTTACTATACATGGTCGTTTTTTAAAAATTAAAAACGCCTTACTATACATGGTCCTTTTTTAAAAATAAAAAACGCCTTACTATACTTGGTCGTTTTTAAAAAATTAAAAATGCCTTACTATACATGGTCGTTTTTTAAAAATTAAAAACGCCTTACTATACATGGTCGTTTTAAAAAAAATTAAAAACGCCTTACTTTACATGGTCCTTTTTTAAAAATTAAAAACGCCTTACTAAACATGGTCGTTTTTAAAAAACTAAAAACCCTTACTATACATGGTGCTTTTTTTAAAAATTAAAAACGCCTTAGTATACATGGTCGTTTTTTAAAAATTAAAAACGCCTTACTATACATGGTCATTTTTTAAAATTAAAAACGCCTTACTATACATGGTCGTTTTAAAAAAATGAAAAACGCCTTCCTATACATGGTCGTTAAAAAACAAACAAAAAAAAAACGCCTTACTATACATGGTCGTTTTTAAAAAATTAAAAACGCCTTACTATACATGATCGTTTTAAAAAAAAATTAAAAACGCCTTACTATACATGGTCGTTTTTAAAAAAAAATTAAAAACGCCTTACTATACATGGTCGTTAAAAAAAAAAAAAAACGCCTTACTATACATGGTCGTTTTTTAAAAATAATAAACGCCTTACTATACATGGTCGTTAAAAGAAAAGAAAAAAACGCCGTACTCTATATGGTGGTTTTTTAAAAATAAAAACGCCTTACTTTACATGGTCGTTTTAAAAAAAAATAAAAAAACGCCTTACTATACATGGTCGTTTTTAAAAAAAAAATGTAAACGCCTTACTATACATGGTCGTTAAAAAAAAAAAACGCCTTACTATACATGGTCGTTTTTTAAAAATAATAAACGCCTTACTATACATGGTCGTTAAAAGAAAAAAAAAAAACGCCTTACTATATATGGTGTTTTTTTAAAAATAAAAACGCCTTACTATACATGGTCATTTTAAAAAAATTAAAAACGCCTTACTATACATGGTCGTTTTTTTTTTTAAATTAAAAATGCCTTACTATACATGGTCGTTAAAAAAAAATAATAATAAAAAAAACGCCTTACTATACATGGTCGTTTTTAAAAAAATTAAAAACTCCTTACTATACATGGTCGTTTTTTTTTGTTTTGTTTTTTTAAATTAAAAACGCCTTACTATACATGGTCGTTAAAAAAACAAAAAAAAACAAAAAACACCTTACTATACATGGTCGTTTTAAAAAAAATAAAAAACGCCTTACTATACTTGGTCGTTTTAATAAAATTTAAAATGCCTTACTATACATGGTCATTTTAAAAAAATTAAAAACGCGTTACTATACATGGTGGTTTTTTAAAAATGAAAAACGCCTTACTATACATGGTCGTTAAAAGAAAAAAAAAAAAACAAAAAAAAAAACGCCTTACTATACATGGTGTTTTTTTTTAAATTAAAAACGCCTTACAATACATGGTCGTTTTTTTGTTTGTTTTTTATTAAAAACGCCTTACTATACATGGTCGTTTTTAAAAAATTAAAAACGCCTTACTATACATGGTCGTTTTTTAAAAATTAAAAACGCCTTACTATACATGGTCGTTTTTTTTTTTTTTTTTTTTTTTATTAAAAACGCCTTACTATACATGGTCGTTAAAAAAAAGAAGAAAAAAAAAAAAGACACCTTACTATACTTGGTCGTTTTAAAAAAATAAAAAATGCCTTACTATACATGGTCCTTTTTTAAAAATTTAAAACGCCTTACTTTACATGGTCGTTTTAAAAAAAAAAAAAAAATGAAAACGCCTTACATTACATGGTCGTTTTTTGTTTTTTTTTAATTAAAAACGCCTTACTATACATGGTCATTTTTTTAATAAAATAAAAAACGCCTTACTATACATGGTCGTTTTTTAAAAATGAAAAACGCCTTACTATACATGGTCGTTTAAAAAATAAATAAATAAATGAAACGCCTTGCTATGCATGGTTGTTTAAAAAACACCTTACTATAAATGGTCGTTTTTTTTTGTTTTTTTTTTAAATTAAAAACGCCTTACTATACATGGTTGTTAAAAAAAAACAAAAAACAAAAACACCTTACTATACTTGGTCGTTTTTAAAAAATTAAAAATGCCTTACTATACATGGTCGTTTAAAAAAAAAAAAATGAAAACGCCTTACAATACATGGTCGTTTTTTTTTTTTAATTAAAAATGCCTTACTATACATGGTAGTTTTAAAAAAATAATTAAAAACACCTTACTATACATGGTAGTTTTTTAAAAATTAAAAACGCCTTACTATACATGGTCGTTTTTTAAAAATTAAAAACGCCTTACTATACATGGTCGTTTTAAAAAAAATAAAATAAACTAATAAGGCCTTACTATACATGGTCGTTTTTTTGTTTTTTTTTATTAAAAACGCCTTACTATACATCCATACATGGTCGTTTTTTAAAAAATTAAAAACGCCTTACTTTACATGGTCCTTTTTTAAAAATTAAAAACGCCTTACTATACATGGTTGTTTTTTAAAAAAAATTAAAAACGCCTTACTATACATGGTCGTTTTAAAAAAATTAAAAACGCCTTACTATACATGGTCGTTAAAAAAAAAAAAAAAAAAAAACGCCTTACTATACATGGTCGTTTTTTAAAAATTAAAACCGCCTTACTATACATTGTCGTTTTTTTTTTTGTTTTTTTTTAAAATTAAAAACGCCTTACTATTCATGGTCGTTAAAAAAAAAAAAAAAAAAAAAAGCCTTACTATACATGGTCGTTTTTTAAAAATAAAAAACGTCTTACTATACTTGGTCGTTTTTAAAAAATTAAAAATGCCTTACTATACATGGTCGTTTTTTAAAAATTAAAAACGCCTTACTATACATGGTCATTTTTTAAAAATTAAAAACGCCTTACTATACATGGTCGTTTTTAAAAAATTAAAAACGCCTTACTATGCATGGTCGTTTTTTAAAAATTAAAAACGCCTTACTATACATGGTCGTTTAAAAAAAATTAAAAACGCCTTACTATGCATGGTCGTTTTTTAAAAATTAAAAACACCTTACTATACATGGTCGTTTTTAAAAAATTAAAAACGCCTTACTATACATGGTCGTTTCTTAAAAAATTAAAAACGCCTTGCTATACATGGTCGTTTTTAAAAAATGAAAAACGCCTTACTATACATGGTCGTTAAAAGAAAAAAAAAAAAAAAAAAAAAAAAAAAACGCCTTACTATACATGGTGTTTTTTTTTTAAATAAAAACGCCTTACTATACATGGTCGTTTTTAAAAAATCAAAAACGCCTTACTATGCATGGTCGTTTTTTAAAAATTAAAAACGCCTTACTATACATGGTCGTTTTTTAAAAATAAAAAACGTCTTACTATACTTGGTCGTTTTAAAAAAATTAAAAATGCCTTACTATACATGGTCGTTTTTTTAAAAATTAAAAACGCCTTACTATACATGGTCGTTTTTAAAAAATTAAAAACGCCTTACTATACATGGTCGTTTAAAAAATAAATAAATAAATGAAACGCCTTGCTATGCATGGTTGTTTAAAAAACACCTTACTATAAATGGTCGTTTTTTTGTTTTGTTTTTTAAATTAAAAACGCCTTACTATACATGGTTGTTAAAAAAAACAAAAAAAACAAAAACACCTTACTATACTTGGTCGTTTTTAAAAAATTAAAAATGCCTTACTATACATGGTCGTTTAAAAAAAAAAAAAATGAAAACGCCTTACAATACATGGTCGTTTTTTTTTTTAAATTAAAAATGCCTTACTATACATGGTCGTTTTTAAAAAATAATTAAAAACACCTTACTATACATGGTCGTTTTTTAAAAATTAAAAACGCCTTACTATACATGGTCGTTTTAAAAAAAATAAAATAAAATAAACTAATAAGGCCTTACTATACATGGTCGTTTTTTTATTTTTTTTTATTAAAAACGCCTTACTATACATCCATACATGGTCGTTTTTAAAAAAACTTAAAAACGCCTTACTATACATGGTCCTTTTTTTAAAATTAAAAACGCCTTACTATACATGGTTGTTTTTTAAAAAAAATTAAAAACGCCTTACTATACATGGTCGTTTTTTAAAAATTAAAAACGCCTTACTATACATGGTCGTTAAAAAAAAACAAAAAAAAACGCCTTACTATACATGGTCGTTTTTTAAAAATTAAAAACGCCTTACTATACATGGTCGTTTTTTTGGGGTTTTTTTTTTTTTATTAAAAACGCCTTACTATTCATGGTCGTTAAAAAAAAAAAAAAAAAAAAAAAAAAAAGCCTTACTATACATGGTCGTTTTTTAAAAATAAAAAACGTCTTACAATACTTGGTCGTTTTTAAAAAATTAAAAATGCCTTACTATACATGGTCGTTTTTAAAAAAATAAAAACGCCTTACTATACATGGTCGTTTTTTAAAAATTAAAAACGCCTTACTATACATGGTCGTTTTTAAAAAATTAAAAACGCCTTACTATGCATGGTCGTTTTTTAAAAAAAAAAAACGCCTTACTATACATGGTCGTTTTAAAAAAATTAAAAACGCCTTACTATGCATGGTCGTTTTTTAAAAATTAAAAACGCCTTACTATACATGGTCGTTTTAAAAAAATTAAAAACGCCTTACTATACATGGTCGTTTAAAAAATAAATAAATAAATTTATTTTTTTTCTATGCATGGTTGTTTAAAAAACACCTTACTATAAATGGTCGTTTTTTTTTTGTTTTTTTTAAATTAAAAACGCCTTACTATACATGGTTGTTAAAAAAAAACAAAAAACAAAAAAACACCTTACTATACATGGTCGTTTAAAAAAAAAAAAAATGAAAACGCCTTACAATACATGGTCGTTTTTTTTTTTTAATTAAAAATGCCTTACTATACATGGTCGTTTTTAAAAAATAATTAAAAACACCTTACTATACATGGTAGTTTTTTAAAAATTAAAAACGCCTTACTATACATGGTCGTTTTTTTAAAAATTAAAAACGCCTTACTGTACATGGTCCTTTTTTAAAAATTAAAAACGCCTTACGATACATGGTCGTTTTTAAAAAATTAAAAACGCCTTACTATACATGGTCGTTTTAAAAAAATTAAAAACGCCTTACTATGCATGGTCGTTTTTTAAAAATTAAAAACGCCTTACTATACGTGGTCGTTTTAAAAAAATTAAAAACGCCTTACTATGCATGGTCGTTTTTTAAAAATTAAAAACGCCTTGCTATACATGGTCATTTTTAAAAAATAAAAAACGCCTTACTATACTATACATGGTCGTTAAAAGAAAAAAAAAAAAAAAAAACGCCTTACTATACATGGTGGTTTTTTTTAAATAAAAACGCCTTACTATACATGGTCGTTTTTAAAAAATTTAAAACGCCTTACTATGCATGGTCGTTTTTTAAAAATTAAAAACGCCTTACTATACATGGTCGTTTCTTAAAAAATTAAAAACGCGTTACTATACATGGTGGTTTTTTAAAAATGAAAAACGCCTTACTATACATGGTCGTTAAAAGAAAAAAACAAAAACAAAAACAAAAAAACCGCCTTACTATACATGGTGGTTTTTTAAAAATTAAAAACGCCTTACAATACATGGTCGTTTTTTTGTTTGTTTTTTATTAAAAACGCCTTACTATACATGGTCGTTTTTAAAAAATTAAAAACGCCTTACTATACATGGTCGTTTTTTAAAAATTAAAAACGCCTTACTATACATGGTCGTTAAAAAAAAAAAAAAAAAAAAAAAGCCTTACTCTACATGGTCGTTAAAAAAAAGAAGAAAAAAAAAAGACACCTTACTATACTTGGTCGTTTTTAAAAAATAAAAAATGCCTTACTATACATGGTCCTTTTTTAAAAATTTAAAACGCCTTACTTTACATGGTCGTTTAAAAAAAAAAAAAAAAATGAAAACGCCTTACAATACATGGTCGTTTTTTTTGTTTTTTTTTAATTAAAAACGCCTTACTATACATGGTCGTTTTTAAAAAATAATTAAAAACGCCTTACTATACATGGTCGTTTTTTAAAAATGAAAAACGCCTTACTATACATGGTCGTTAAAAAACAAAACAAAAAAAAAAGCCTTACTATACATGGTCGTTTTTAAAAAATTAAAAACGCCTTACTAAACATGGTCGTTTTTTTAAAATTAAAAACGCCTTACTATACATGGTCGTTTTTTTTTGTTTTTTTTACAATTAAAAACGTCTTACTATACATGGTCGTTAAAAAAATAAAAAAATAAAAAATGCCTTACTGTACTTGGTCGTTTTAAAAAAATTAAAAACGCCTTACTATACATGGTCGTTTTTTAAAAATAAAAAACGCCTTACTATACATGGTCGTTAAAAAAAAAAAAAAAAAAAAAAAGCCTTACTCTACATGGTCGTTTTAAAAAAATTAAAAACGCCGTACTATACATGGTCGTTTTTTTTTTTTTTTTAAAATTAAAAACGCCTTACTATACATGGTCGTTTAAAAAATAAAAAAATAAAAAACGCCTTACTATACATGGTCGTTTTTAAAAAATTAAAAACGCCTTACTATACATGGTCGTTAAAAAAATAAAAAACGCCTTACTATACTTGGTCGTTTTTAAAAAAATTAAAAACGCCTTACTATACATGGTCGTTTTAAAAAAAAATTAAAAACGCCTTACTATACATGGTCGTTTTTAAAAAAAAATTAAAAACGCCTTACTATACATGGTCGTTAAAAAAAACACAACGCCTTACTATACATGGTCGTTTTTAAAAAAAAATTAAAAACGCCTTACTATACATGGTCGTTAAAAAAAAACAACGCCTTACTATACATGGTCGTGTTTTAAAAATAAAAAACGCCTTACTATACATGGTCGTTTTTAAAAAAATTAAAAACGCCTTACTTTACATGGTCCTTTTTTAAAAATTAAAAATGCCTTACTAAACATGGTCGTTTTTAAAAAACTAAAAACCCTTACTATACATGGTGCTTTTTTAAAAATTAAAAACGCCTTACTATACATGGTCATTTTTTTTAAATTAAAAACGCCTTACTATACATGGTCGTTTAAAAAAAATAAAAAACGCCTTACTATACTTGGTCGTTTAAAAAAAATTAAAAATGCCTTACTATACATGGTCATTTTAAAAAAATTAAAAACGCCTTACTATACATGGTCGTTTTAAAAAATAATTAAAAACGCCTTATTATACATGGTCGTTTTTTAAAAATGAAAAACGCCTTACTATACATGGTCGTTAAAAAAAAACAAAAAAAACGCCTTACTATACATGGTCGTTTTTAAAAAATTAAAAACTCCTTACTATACATGGTCGTTTTTTTGTTTGTTTGTTTTTTAAATTAAAAATGCCTTACTATACATGGTCGTTAAAAAAAAATAAAATAAAAAAAACACCTTACTATACATGGCCGTTTTTTAAAAATAAAAAACGCCTTACTATACTTGGTCGTTTTTAAAAAATTTAAAATGCCTTACTATACATGGTCGTTTTTAAAAAATTAAAAATGCCTTACTATACATGGTCGTTTTAAAAAATAGAATAAAAAAAACACCTTACTATACATGGTCGTTTTTTAAAAATAAAAAACGCCTTACTATACTTGGTCGTTTTTAAAAAATTTAAAATGCCTTACTATACATGGTCATTTTTAAAAAATTAAAAACGCCTTACTATACATGGTCGTTTTAAAAAATAATTAAAAACGCCTTATTATACATGGTCGTTTTTTAAAAATGAAAAACGCCTTACTATACATGGTCGTTAAAAAACAAAAAAAAAAAAACGCCTTACTAAACATGGTCGTTTTAAAAAAACTAAAAACCCTTACTATACATGGTGCTTTTTTAAAAATTAAAAACGCCTTACTATACATGGTCGTTTTTTAAAAATAAAAAACGCCTTACTATACTTGGTCGTTTTAAAAAAATTTAAAATGCCTTACTATACATGGTCGTTTTTTAAAAATTAAAAACGCCTTACTATACATTGTCGTTTTAAAAAAAATTAAAAACGCCTTACTTTACATGGTCCTTTTTTAAAAATTAAAAACGCCTTACTAAACATGGTCGTTTTAAAAAAACTAAAAACCCTTACTATACATGGTGCTTTTTTAAAAATTAAAAACGCCTTACTATACATGGTCGTTTTTTAAAAATAAAAAACGCCTTACTATACTTGGTCGTTTTTAAAAAATAAAAAATGCCTTACTATACATGGTCATTTAAAAAAAATTAAAAACGCCTTACTATACATGGTCGTTTTAAAAAATAATTAAAAACGCCTTATTATACATGGTCGTTTTTTAAAAATGAAAAACGCCTTACTAAACATGGTCGTTAAAAAAAAATAAATAAAAAAAAAGCCTTACTATACATGGTCGTTTTTTAAAAATTAAAAACGCCTTACTATACATGGTCCTTTTTTAAAAATAAAAAACGCCTTACTATACATGGTCGTTTTTTAAAAAATTAAAAACGCCTTACTTTACATGGTCCTTTTTTAAAAATTAAAAATGCCTTACTATACATGGTCGTTTCTTAAAAAATTAAAAACGCGTTACTATACATGGTGGGTTTTTTTTAAATGAAAAACGCCTTACAATACATGGTCGTTTTTTTGTTTGTTTTTTATTAAAAACGCCTTACTATACATGGTCGTTTTTAAAAAATTAAAAACGCCTTACTATACATGGTCGTTTTTTAAAAATTAAAAACGCCTTACTATACATGGTGGTTTTTTAAAAATAAAAAAAAAATGAAAATGCCTTACAATACATGGTCGTTTTTTTGTTTTTTTTAAATTAAAAACGCCTTACTATACATGGTCGTTTTTAAAAAATAATTAAAAACGCCTTACTATACATGGTCGTTTTTTAAAAATGAAAAACGCCTTACTTTACATGGCCGTTTTAAAAAATAAAATAAAATGAAAACGCCTTACAATACATGGTCGTTTTTTTTTTTTTTTAATTAAAAACGCCTTACTATACATGGTCGTTTAAAAAATAAAAAAATAAAAAACGCCTTACTATACATGGTCGTTTTTAAAAAATTAAAAACGCCTTACTATACATGGTCGTTAAAAAAATAAAAAGCGCCTTACTATACTTGGTCGTTTTTAAAAAAAATTAAAAACGCCTTACTATACATGGTCGTTTTAAAAAAAAATTAAAAACGCCTTACTATACATGGTCGTTTTTAAAAAAAAATTTAAAACGCCTTACTATACATGGTCGTTAAAAAAAAACAACGCCTTACTATACATGGTCGTTAAAAAAAAAAAAAAAAAAAAGCCTTACTATACATGGTCGTTTTTTAAAAATTAAAAACGCCTTACTATACATGGTCGTTTTAAAAAATAATTAAAAACGCCTTATTATACATGGTCGTTTTTTAAAAATGAAAAACTCCTTACTATACATGGTCGTTAAAAAAAAACAAAAAAAAAACGCCTTACTATACATGGTCATTTTTTTAAAATTAAAAACGCCTTACTATACATGGTCGTTTTTTAAAAATTAAAAACGCCTTACTATACATGGTCGTTTTTAAAAAAATTAAAAACGCCTTACTTTACATGGTCCTTTTTTAAAAATTAAAAACGCCTTACTAAACATGGTCGTTTTTAAAAAACTAAAAACTCTTACTATACATGGTGCTTTTTTAAAAATTAAAAACGCCTTACTATACATGGTCGTTTTTTAAAAATTAAAAACGCCTTACTATACATGGTCATTTTAAAAAAATTAAAAACGCCTTACTATACATGGTCGTTTTTTAAAAATAAAAAACGCCTTACTATACTTGGTCGTTTTTAAAAAATAAAAAATGCCTTACTATACATGGTCATTTTAAAAAAATTAAAAATGCCTTACTATACATGGTCGTTTTAAAAAATAATTAAAAATGCCTTATTATACATGGTCGTTTTTTAAAAATGAAAAACGCCTTACTATACATGGTCGTTAAAACAAAAACAAAAAAAAAAGCCTTACTATACATGGTTGTTTTTTAAAAATAAAAAACGCATTACTATACATGGTCATTTTAAAAAAATTAAAAACGCCTTACTATACATGGTCGTTTTTTAAAAATAAAAAACGCCTTACTATACATGGTCCTTTTTTAAAAATAAAAAACGCCTTACTTTACATGGTCCTTTTTTAAAAATTAAAAACGCCTTACTTTACATGGTCCTTTTTTAAAAATTAAAAACGCCTTACTAAACATGGTCGTTTTTAAAAAACTAAAAACCCTTACTATACATGGTGCTTTTTAAAAAATTAAAAACGCCTTACTATACATGGTCGTTTTTTAAAAATTAAAAACGCCTTACTATACATGGTCATTTTAAAAAAATTAAAAACGCCTTACTATACATGGTCGTTTTTAAAAAATAAAAAACGCCTTACTATACTTGGTCGTTTTTAAAAAAATTAAAAATGTCTTACTATACATGGTCGTTTTTTAAAAATTAAAAACGCCTTACTATACATGGTCATTTTTAAAAAATTAAAAATGCCTTACTATACATGGTCGTTTTAAAAAATAAGTAAAAACGCCTTATTATACATGGTCGTTTTTTAAAAATAAAAAACGCCTTACTGTACTTGGTCGTTTTTAAAAAATTAAAAACGCCTTACTATACATGGTCCTTTTTTAAAAATAAAAAACGCCTTACTATACTTGGTCGTTTTTAAAAAATTAAAAATGCCTTACTATACATGGTCGTTTTTTAAAAATTAAAAACGCCTTACTATACATGGTCGTTTTAAAAAAAATTAAAAACGCCTTACTTTACATGGTCCTTTTTTAAAAATT
Organism: Festucalex cinctus; assembly: GCF_051991245.1. Taxonomy (NCBI): domain Eukaryota; kingdom Metazoa; phylum Chordata; class Actinopteri; order Syngnathiformes; family Syngnathidae; genus Festucalex; species Festucalex cinctus. The sequence goes on from NC_135426.1 coordinate 10,850,753, forward strand.
AAAAACGCCTTACTAAACATGGTCGTTTTTAAAAAACTAAAAACCCTTACTATACATGGTGCTTTTTTAAAAATTAAAAACGCCTTAGTATACATGGTCGTTTTTTAAAAATTAAAAACGCCTTACTATACATGGTCATTTTTTAAAAATTAAAAACGCCTTACTATACATGGTCGTTTTAAAAAAATGAAAAACGCCTTCCTATACATGGTCGTTAAAAAACAAACAAAAAAAAAACGCCTTACTATACATGGTCGTTTTTAAAAAATTAAAAACGCCTTACTATACATGATCGTTTTAAAAAAAAATTTAAAACGCCTTACTATACATGGTCGTTTTTAAAAAAAAATTAAAAACGCCTTACTATACATGGTCGTTAAAAAAAAAAAAAAACGCCTTACTATACATGGTCGTTTTTTAAAAATAATAAACGCCTTACTATACATGGTCGTTAAAAGAAAAGAAAAAAACGCCGTACTCTATATGGTGGTTTTTTAAAAATAAAAACGCCTTACTTTACATGGTCGTTTTAAAAAAAAATAAAAAAACGCCTTACTATACATGGTCGTTTTTAAAAAAAAAATGTAAACGCCTTACTATACATGGTCGTTAAAAAAAAAAAACGCCTTACTATACATGGTCGTTTTTTAAAAATAATAAACGCCTTACTATACATGGTCGTTAAAAGAAAAAAAAAAAACGCCTTACTATATATGGTGGTTTTTTAAAAATAAAAACGCCTTACTATACATGGTCATTTTAAAAAAATTAAAAACGCCTTACTATACATGGTCGTTTTTTTTTTTTAATTAAAAATGCCTTACTATACATGGTCGTTAAAAAAAAATAATAATAAAAAAAACGCCTTACTATACATGGTCGTTTTTAAAAAAATTAAAAACTCCTTACTATACATGGTCGTTTTTTTTTGTTTTGTTTTTTTAAATTAAAAACGCCTTACTATACATGGTCGTTAAAAAAACAAAAAAAAACAAAAAACACCTTACTATACATGGTCGTTTTAAAAAAAATAAAAAACGCCTTACTATACTTGGTCGTTTTAATAAAATTTAAAATGCCTTACTATACATGGTCATTTTAAAAAAATTAAAAACGCGTTACTATACATGGTGGTTTTTTAAAAATGAAAAACGCCTTACTATACATGGTCGTTAAAAGAAAAAAAAAAAAAACAAAAAAAAAAACGCCTTACTATACATGGTGTTTTTTTTTAAATTAAAAACGCCTTACAATACATGGTCGTTTTTTTGTTTGTTTTTTATTAAAAACGCCTTACTATACATGGTCGTTTTTAAAAAATTAAAAACGCCTTACTATACATGGTCGTTTTTTAAAAATTAAAAACGCCTTACTATACATGGTCGTTTTTTTGTTTTGTTTTTTTTTTATTAAAAACGCCTTACTATACATGGTCGTTAAAAAAAAGAAGAAAAAAAAAAAAGACACCTTACTATACTTGGTCGTTTTAAAAAAATAAAAAATGCCTTACTATACATGGTCCTTTTTTAAAAATTTAAAACGCCTTACTTTACATGGTCGTTTTAAAAAAAAAAAAAAAATGAAAACGCCTTACATTACATGGTCGTTTTTTGTTTTTTTTTAATTAAAAACGCCTTACTATACATGGTCATTTTTTTAATAAAATAAAAAACGCCTTACTATACATGGTCGTTTTTTAAAAATTAAAAACGCCTTACTATACATGGTCGTTTAAAAAATAAATAAATAAATGAAACGCCTTGCTATGCATGGTTGTTTAAAAAACACCTTACTATAAATGGTCGTTTTTTTTTGTTTTTTTTTTAAATTAAAAACGCCTTACTATACATGGTTGTTAAAAAAAAACAAAAAACAAAAACACCTTACTATACTTGGTCGTTTTTAAAAAATTAAAAATGCCTTACTATACATGGTCGTTTAAAAAAAAAAAAAATGAAAACGCCTTACAATACATGGTCGTTTTTTTTTTTTAATTAAAAATGCCTTACTATACATGGTCGTTTTAAAAAAATAATTAAAAACACCTTACTATACATGGTAGTTTTTTAAAAATTAAAAACGCCTTACTATACATGGTCGTTTTTTAAAAATTAAAAACGCCTTACTATACATGGTCGTTTTAAAAAAAATAAAATAAACTAATAAGGCCTTACTATACATGGTCGTTTTTTTGTTTTTTTTTATTAAAAACGCCTTACTATACATCCATACATGGTCGTTTTTTAAAAAATTAAAAACGCCTTACTTTACATGGTCCTTTTTTAAAAATTAAAAACGCCTTACTATACATGGTTGTTTTTTAAAAAAAATTAAAAACGCCTTACTATACATGGTCGTTTTAAAAAAATTAAAAACGCCTTACTATACATTGTCGTTTTTTTTTTTTTTTTTTTTAAATTAAAAACGCCTTACTATTCATGGTCGTTAAAAAAAAAAAAAAAAAAAAAAGCCTTACTATACATGGTCGTTTTTTAAAAATAAAAAACGTCTTACTATACTTGGTCGTTTTTAAAAAATTAAAAATGCCTTACTATACATGGTCGTTTTTTAAAAATTAAAAACGCCTTACTATACATGGTCGTTTTAAAAAAATTAAAAACGCCTTACTATACATGGTCGTTTTAAAAAAAAAAAAAAAATGAAAACGCCTTACATTACATGGTCGTTTTTTGTTTTTTTTTAATTAAAAACGCCTTACTATACATGGTCATTTTTTTAATAAAATAAAAAACGCCTTACTATACATGGTCGTTTTTTAAAAATGAAAAACGCCTTACTATACATGGTCGTTTAAAAAATAAATAAATAAATGAAACGCCTTGCTATGCATGGTTGTTTAAAAAACACCTTACTATAAATGGTCGTTTTTTTTTGTTTTTTTTTTTTAATTAAAAACGCCTTACTATACATGGTTGTTAAAAAAAAAAAAAAAAAAAAAAACACCTTACTATACTTGGTCGTTTTTAAAAAATTAAAAATGCCTTACTATACATGGTCGTTTAAAAAAAAAAAAAATGAAAACGCCTTACAATACATGGTCGTTTTTTTTTTTTAATTAAAAATGCCTTACTATACATGGTCGTTTTAAAAAAATAATTAAAAACACCTTACTATACATGGTAGTTTTTTAAAAATTAAAAACGCCTTACTATACATGGTCGTTTTTTAAAAATTAAAAACGCCTTACTATACATGGTCGTTTTAAAAAAAATAAAATAAACTAATAAGGCCTTACTATACATGGTCGTTTTTTTGTTTTTTTTTATTAAAAACGCCTTACTATACATCCATACATGGTCGTTTTTTAAAAAATTAAAAACGCCTTACTTTACATGGTCCTTTTTTAAAAATTAAAAACGCCTTACTATACATGGTTGTTTTTTAAAAAAAATTAAAAACGCCTTACTATACATGGTCGTTTTAAAAAAATTAAAAACGCCTTACTATACATGGTCGTTAAAAAAAAAAAAAAAAAAAAACGCCTTACTATACATGGTCGTTTTTTAAAAATTAAAACCGCCTTACTATACATTGTCGTTTTTTTTTTTGTTTTTTTTTAAATTAAAAACGCCTTACTATTCATGGTCGTTAAAAGAAAAAAAAAAAAAAAAAAAAAAAAACGCCTTACTATACATGGTGGTTTTTTTTAAATTAAAAACGCCTTACAATACATGGTCGTTTTTTTGTTTGTTTTTTATTAAAAACGCCTTACTATACATGGTCGTTTTAAAAAAATTAAAAACGCCTTACTATACATGGTCGTTTTTTAAAAATTAAAAACGCCTTACTATACATGGTCGTTTTTTTGTTTTGTTTTTTTTTTATTAAAAACGCCTTACTATACATGGTCGTTAAAAAAAAGAAGAAAAAAAAAAAAGACACCTTACTATACTTGGTCGTTTTTAAAAAATAAAAAATGCCTTACTATACATGGTCCTTTTTTAAAAATTTAAAACGCCTTACTTTACATGGTCGTTTTAAAAAAAAAAAAAAAATGAAAACGCCTTACATTACATGGTCGTTTTTTGTTTTTTTTTAATTAAAAACGCCTTACTATACATGGTCATTTTTTTAATAAAATAAAAAACGCCTTACTATACATGGTCGTTTTTTAAAAATGAAAAACGCCTTACTATACATGGTCGTTTAAAAAATAAATAAATAAATGAAACGCCTTGCTATGCATGGTTGTTTAAAAAACACCTTACTATAAATGGTCGTTTTTTTTTGTTTTTTTTTTTTAATTAAAAACGCCTTACTATACATGGTTGTTAAAAAAAACAAAAAAACAAAAACACCTTACTATACTTGGTCGTTTTTAAAAAATTAAAAATGCCTTACTATACATGGTCGTTTAAAAAAAAAAAAAATGAAAACGCTCGTTTTTTTTTTTTAATTAAAAATGCCTTACTATACATGGTCGTTTTAAAAAAATAATTAAAAACACCTTACTATACATGGTAGTTTTTTAAAAATTAAAAACGCCTTACTATACATGGTCGTTTTTTAAAAATTAAAAACGCCTTACTATACATGGTCGTTTTAAAAAAAATAAAATAAACTAATAAGGCCTTACTATACATGGTCGTTTTTTTGTTTTTTTTTTATTAAAAACGCCTTACTATACATCCATACATGGTCGTTTTTTAAAAAATTAAAAACGCCTTACTTTACATGGTCCTTTTTTAAAAATTAAAAACGCCTTACTATACATGGTTGTTTTTTAAAAAAAATTAAAAACGCCTTACTATACATGGTCGTTTTAAAAAAATTAAAAACGCCTTACTATACATGGTCGTTAAAAAAAAAAAAAAAAAAAAAACGCCTTACTATACATGGTCGTTTTTTAAAAATTAAAACCGCCTTACTATACATTGTCGTTTTTTTTTTTGTTTTTTTTTAAATTAAAAACGCCTTACTATTCATGGTCGTTAAAAAAAAAAAAAAAAAAAAAAAGCCTTACTATACATGGTCGTTTTTTAAAAATAAAAAACGTCTTACTATACTTGGTCGTTTTTAAAAAATTAAAAATGCCTTACTATACATGGTCGTTTTTTAAAAATTAAAAACGCCTTACTATACATGGTCATTTTTTAAAAATTAAAAACGCCTTACTATACATGGTCGTTTTTAAAAAATTAAAAACGCCTTACTATGCATGGTCGTTTTTTAAAAATTAAAAACGCCTTACTATACATGGTCGTTTAAAAAAAATTAAAAACGCCTTACTATGCATGGTCGTTTTTTAAAAATTAAAAACACCTTACTATACATGGTCGTTTTTAAAAAATTAAAAACGCCTTACTATACATGGTCGTTTCTTAAAAAATTAAAAACGCCTTGCTATACATGGTCGTTTTTAAAAAATGAAAAACGCCTTACTATACATGGTCGTTAAAAGAAAAAAAAAAAAAAAAAAAAAAAAAAAACGCCTTACTATACATGGTGTTTTTTTTTTAAATAAAAACGCCTTACTATACATGGTCGTTTTTAAAAAATCAAAAACGCCTTACTATGCATGGTCGTTTTTTAAAAATTAAAAACGCCTTACTATACATGGTCGTTTTTTAAAAATAAAAAACGTCTTACTATACTTGGTCGTTTTAAAAAAATTAAAAATGCCTTACTATACATGGTCGTTTTTTTAAAAATTAAAAACGCCTTACTATACATGGTCGTTTTTAAAAAATTAAAAACGCCTTACTATACATGGTCGTTTAAAAAATAAATAAATAAATGAAACGCCTTGCTATGCATGGTTGTTTAAAAAACACCTTACTATAAATGGTCGTTTTTTTGTTTTGTTTTTTAAATTAAAAACGCCTTACTATACATGGTTGTTAAAAAAAACAAAAAAAACAAAAACACCTTACTATACTTGGTCGTTTTTAAAAAATTAAAAATGCCTTACTATACATGGTCGTTTAAAAAAAAAAAAAATGAAAACGCCTTACAATACATGGTCGTTTTTTTTTTTAAATTAAAAATGCCTTACTATACATGGTCGTTTTTAAAAAATAATTAAAAACACCTTACTATACATGGTCGTTTTTTAAAAATTAAAAACGCCTTACTATACATGGTCGTTTTAAAAAAAATAAAATAAAATAAACTAATAAGGCCTTACTATACATGGTCGTTTTTTTATTTTTTTTTATTAAAAACGCCTTACTATACATCCATACATGGTCGTTTTTAAAAAAACTTAAAAACGCCTTACTATACATGGTCCTTTTTTTAAAATTAAAAACGCCTTACTATACATGGTTGTTTTTTAAAAAAAATTAAAAACGCCTTACTATACATGGTCGTTTTTTAAAAATTAAAAACGCCTTACTATACATGGTCGTTAAAAAAAAACAAAAAAAAACGCCTTACTATACATGGTCGTTTTTTAAAAATTAAAAACGCCTTACTATACATGGTCGTTTTTTTTTTTTTTTTTTTTTTTTATTAAAAACGCCTTACTATTCATGGTCGTTAAAAAAAAAAAAAAAAAAAAAAAAAAAAAGCCTTACTATACATGGTCGTTTTTTAAAAATAAAAAACGTCTTACAATACTTGGTCGTTTTTAAAAAATTAAAAATGCCTTACTATACATGGTCGTTTTTTAAAAAATAAAAACGCCTTACTATACATGGTCGTTTTAAAAAAATTAAAAACGCCTTACTATACATGGTCGTTAAAAAAAAAAAAAAAAAAAAAACGCCTTACTATACATGGTCGTTTTTTAAAAATTAAAACCGCCTTACTATACATTGTCGTTTTTTTTTTTGTTTTTTTTTAAATTAAAAACGCCTTACTATTCATGGTCGTTAAAAAAAAAAAAAAAAAAAAAAAGCCTTACTATACATGGTCGTTTTTTAAAAATAAAAAACGTCTTACTATACTTGGTCGTTTTTAAAAAATTAAAAATGCCTTACTATACATGGTCGTTTTTTAAAAATTAAAAACGCCTTACTATACATGGTCATTTTTTAAAAATTAAAAACGCCTTACTATACATGGTCGTTTTTAAAAAATTAAAAACGCCTTACTATGCATGGTCGTTTTTTAAAAATTAAAAACGCCTTACTATACATGGTCGTTTAAAAAAAATTAAAAACGCCTTACTATGCATGGTCGTTTTTTAAAAATTAAAAACACCTTACTATACATGGTCGTTTTTAAAAAATTAAAAACGCCTTACTATACATGGTCGTTTCTTAAAAAATTAAAAACGCCTTGCTATACATGGTCGTTTTTAAAAAATGAAAAACGCCTTACTATACATGGTCGTTAAAAGAAAAAAAAAAAAAAAAAAAAAAAAAAAACGCCTTACTATACATGGTGTTTTTTTTTTAAATAAAAACGCCTTACTATACATGGTCGTTTTTAAAAAATCAAAAACGCCTTACTATGCATGGTCGTTTTTTAAAAATTAAAAACGCCTTACTATACATGGTCGTTTTTTAAAAATAAAAAACGTCTTACTATACTTGGTCGTTTTAAAAAAATTAAAAATGCCTTACTATACATGGTCGTTTTTTTAAAAATTAAAAACGCCTTACTATACATGGTCGTTTTTAAAAAATTAAAAACGCCTTACTATACATGGTCGTTTAAAAAATAAATAAATAAATGAAACGCCTTGCTATGCATGGTTGTTTAAAAAACACCTTACTATAAATGGTCGTTTTTTTGTTTTGTTTTTTAAATTAAAAACGCCTTACTATACATGGTTGTTAAAAAAAACAAAAAAAACAAAAACACCTTACTATACTTGGTCGTTTTTAAAAAATTAAAAATGCCTTACTATACATGGTCGTTTAAAAAAAAAAAAAATGAAAACGCCTTACAATACATGGTCGTTTTTTTTTTTAAATTAAAAATGCCTTACTATACATGGTCGTTTTTAAAAAATAATTAAAAACACCTTACTATACATGGTCGTTTTTTAAAAATTAAAAACGCCTTACTATACATGGTCGTTTTAAAAAAAATAAAATAAAATAAACTAATAAGGCCTTACTATACATGGTCGTTTTTTTATTTTTTTTTATTAAAAACGCCTTACTATACATCCATACATGGTCGTTTTTAAAAAAACTTAAAAACGCCTTACTATACATGGTCCTTTTTTTAAAATTAAAAACGCCTTACTATACATGGTTGTTTTTTAAAAAAAATTAAAAACGCCTTACTATACATGGTCGTTTTTTAAAAATTAAAAACGCCTTACTATACATGGTCGTTAAAAAAAAACAAAAAAAAACGCCTTACTATACATGGTCGTTTTTTAAAAATTAAAAACGCCTTACTATACATGGTCGTTTTTTTTTTTTTTTTTTTTTTTTATTAAAAACGCCTTACTATTCATGGTCGTTAAAAAAAAAAAAAAAAAAAAAAAAAAAAAAAGCCTTACTATACATGGTCGTTTTTTAAAAATAAAAAACGTCTTACAATACTTGGTCGTTTTTAAAAAATTAAAAATGCCTTACTATACATGGTCGTTTTTTAAAAAATAAAAACGCCTTACTATACATGGTCGTTTTTTAAAAATTAAAAACGCCTTACTATACATGGTCGTTTTTAAAAAATTAAAAACGCCTTACTATGCATGGTCGTTTTTTAAAAATTAAAAACGCCTTACTATACATGGTCGTTTTAAAAAAATTAAAAACGCCTTACTATGCATGGTCGTTTTTTAAAAATTAAAAACGCCTTACTATACATGGTCGTTTTATAAAAAATTAAAAACGCCTTACTATACATGGTCGTTTAAAAAATAAATAAATAAATTTATTTTTTTTCTATGCATGGTTGTTTAAAAAACACCTTACTATAAATGGTCGTTTTTTTTTTGTTTTTTTTTAAATTAAAAACGCCTTACTATACATGGTTGTTAAAAAAAAAAAAAAAAAAAAAAAACACCTTACTATACATGGTCGTTTTTTAAAAATTAAAAACGCCTTACTATACATGGTCGTTTTTTTGGTTTTTTTTTATTTTTATTAAAAACGCCTTACTATTCATGGTCGTTAAAAAAAAAAATAAAAAAAAATAAAAAAGCCTTACTATACATGGTCGTTTTTTAAAAATAAAAAACGTCTTACAACACTTGGTCGTTTTTAAAAAATTAAAAATGCCTTACTATACATGGTCGTTTTTTAAAAAATAAAAACGCCTTACTATACATGGTCGTTTTTTAAAAATTAAAAACGCCTTACTATACATGGTCGTTTTTAAAAAATTAAAAACGCCTTACTATGCATGGTCGTTTTTTAAAAATTAAAAACGCCTTACTATACATGGTCGTTTTAAAAAAATTAAAAACGCCTTACTATGCATGGTCGTTTTTTAAAAATTAAAAACGCCTTACTATACATGGTCGTTTTTAAAAAATAAATAAATAAATTAATTTTTTTTCTATGCATGGTTGTTTAAAAAACACCTTACTATAAATGGTCGTTTTTTTTTTGTTTTTTTTAAATTAAAAACGCCTTACTATACATGGTTGTTAAAAAAAAACAAACAAAAAAAAAACACCTTACTATACATGGTCGTTTAAAAAAAAAAAAATGAAAACGCCTTACAATACATGGTCGTTTTTTTTTTTTAATTAAAAATGCCTTACTATACATGGTCGTTTTTAAAAAATAATTAAAAACACCTTACTATACATGGTAGTTTTTTAAAAATTAAAAACGCCTTACTATACATGGTCGTTTTTTTAAAAATTAAAAACGCCTTACTGTACATGGTCGTTTTAAAAAATAAATAAATAAATAAACTAATAAGGCCTTACTATACATGGTCGTTTTTTTTTTTATTATTATTAAAAACGCCTTACTATACATCCATACATGGTCGTTTTTTAAAAATTAAAAACGCCTTACTATACATGGTCCTTTTTTAAAAATTAAAAACGCCTTACTATACATGGTCGTTTTTAAAAAATAAAAAACGCCTTACTATACATGGTCGTTTAAAAAAAATTAAAAACGCCTTACTATGCATGGTCGTTTTTTAAAAATTAAAAACGCCTTACTATACGTGGTCGTTTTAAAAAAATTAAAAACGCCTTACTATGCATGGTCGTTTTTAAAAAATTAAAAACGCCTTGCTATACATGGTCGTTTTTAAAAAATAAAAAACGCCTTACTATACTATACATGGTCGTTAAAAGAAAAAAAAAACAAACAAAAAAAAACCGCCTTACTATACATGGTGGTTTTTTTAAAATAAAAACGCCTTACTATACATGGTCGTTTTTAAAAAATTTAAAACGCCTTACTATGCATGGTCGTTTTTTAAAAATTAAAAACGCCTTACTATACATGGTCGTTTCTTAAAAAATTAAAAACGCGTTACTATACATGGTGGTTTTTTAAAAATGAAAAACGCCTTACTATACATGGTCGTTAAAAGAAAAAAACAAAAACAAAAACAAAAAAAACGCCTTACTATACATGGTGGTTTTTTAAAAATTAAAAACGCCTTACAATACATGGTCGTTTTTTTGTTTGTTTTTTATTAAAAACGCCTTACTATACATGGTCGTTTTAAAAAAATTAAAAACGCCTTACTATACATGGTCGTTTTTTAAAAATTAAAAACGCCTTACTATACATGGTCGTTTTTTTTTTTTTTTTTTTTTTTAATTAAAAACGCCTTACTATACATGGTCGTTAAAAAAAAGAAGAAAAAAAAAAGACACCTTACTATACTTGGTCGTTTTTAAAAAATAAAAAATGCCTTACTATACATGGTCCTTTTTTAAAAATTTAAAACGCCTTACTTTACATGGTCGTTTAAAAAAAAAAAAAAAAATGAAAACGCCTTACAATACATGGTCGTTTTTTTTGTTTTTTTTGAATTAAAAACGCCTTACTATACATGGTCGTTTTTAAAAAATAATTAAAAACGCCTTACTATACATGGTCGTTTTTTAAAAATGAAAAACGCCTTACTATACATGGTCGTTAAAAAACAAAACAAAAAAAAAAGCCTTACTATACATGGTCGTTTTTAAAAAATTAAAAACGCCTTACTAAACATGGTCGTTTTTTTTAAATTAAAAACGCCTTACTATACATGGTCGTTTTTTTTTGTTTTTTTTAACAATTAAAAACGCCTTACTATACATGGTCGTTAAAAAAAAACAAAAAAAAACGCCTTACTATACATGGTCGTTTTTTAAAAATTAAAAACGCCTTACTATACATGGTCGTTTTTTTGGTTTTTTTTTTTTTTTATTAAAAACGCCTTACTATTCATGGTCGTTAAAAAAAAAAAAAAAAAAAAAAAAAAAAAGCCTTACTATACATGGTCGTTTTTTAAAAATAAAAAACGTCTTACAATACTTGGTCGTTTTTAAAAAATTAAAAATGCCTTACTATACATGGTCGTTTTTTAAAAAATAAAAACGCCTTACTATACATGGTCGTTTTTTAAAAATTAAAAACGCCTTACTATACATGGTCGTTTTTAAAAAATTAAAAACGCCTTACTATGCATGGTCGTTTTTTAAAAATTAAAAACGCCTTACTATACATGGTCGTTTTAAAAAAATTAAAAACGCCTTACTATGCATGGTCGTTTTTTAAAAATTAAAAACGCCTTACTATACATGGTCGTTTTATAAAAAATTAAAAACGCCTTACTATACATGGTCGTTTAAAAAATAAATAAATAAATTTATTTTTTTTCTATGCATGGTTGTTTAAAAAACACCTTACTATAAATGGTCGTTTTTTTTTTGTTTTTTTTTAAATTAAAAACGCCTTACTATACATGGTTGTTAAAAAAAAAAAAAAAAAAAAAAACACCTTACTATACATGGTCGTTTTTTAAAAATTAAAAACGCCTTACTATACATGGTCGTTTTTTTGGTTTTTTTTTATTTTTATTAAAAACGCCTTACTATTCATGGTCGTTAAAAAAAAAAAAAAAAAAAAAAAAAAAAGCCTTACTATACATGGTCGTTTTTTAAAAATAAAAAATGTCTTACAATACTTGGTCGTTTTTAAAAAATTAAAAATGCCTTACTATACATGGTCGTTTTTTAAAAAATAAAAACGCCTTACTATACATGGTCGTTTTTTAAAAATTAAAAACGCCTTACTATACATGGTCGTTTTTAAAAAATTAAAAACGCCTTACTATGCATGGTCGTTTTTTAAAAATTAAAAACGCCTTACTATACATGGTCGTTTTAAAAAAATTAAAAACGCCTTACTATGCATGGTCGTTTTTTAAAAATTAAAAACGCCTTACTATACATGGTCGTTTTTAAAAAATAAATAAATTAATTAATTTTTTTTCTATGCATGGTTGTTTAAAAAACACCTTACTATAAATGGTCGTTTTTTTTTTGTTTTTTTTAAATTAAAAACGCCTTACTATACATGGTTGTTAAAAAAAAAAAAAAAAAAAAAAAACACCTTACTATACATGGTCGTTTAAAAAAAAAAAAATGAAAACGCCTTACAATACATGGTCGTTTTTTTTTTTTAATTAAAAATGCCTTACTATACATGGTCGTTTTTAAAAAATAATTAAAAACACCTTACTATACATGGTAGTTTTTTAAAAATTAAAAACGCCTTACTATACATGGTCGTTTTTTTAAAAATTAAAAACGCCTTACTGTACATGGTCGTTTTAAAAAATAAATAAATAAATAAACTAATAAGGCCTTACTATACATGGTCGTTTTTTTTTTTATTATTATTAAAAACGCCTTACTATACATCCATACATGGTCGTTTTTTAAAAATTAAAAACGCCTTACTATACATGGTCCTTTTTTAAAAATTAAAAACGCCTTACTATACATGGTCGTTTTTAAAAAATTAAAAACGCCTTACTATACATGGTCGTTTAAAAAAAATTAAAAACGCCTTACTATGCATGGCCGTTTTTTAAAAATTAAAAACGCCTTACTATACGTGGTCGTTTTAAAAAAATTAAAAACGCCTTACTATGCATGGTCGTTTTTTAAAAATTAAAAACGCCTTGCTATACATGGTCGTTTTTTAAAAATAAAAAACGCCTTACTATACTATACATGGTCGTTAAAAGAAAAAAAAACCAAAAAAAAAAAACCGCCTTACTATACATGGTGGTTTTTTTAAAATAAAAACGCCTTACTATACATGGTCGTTTTTAAAAAATTTAAAACGCCTTACTATGCATGGTCGTTTTTTAAAAATTAAAAACGCCTTACTATACATGGTCGTTTCTTAAAAAATTAAAAACGCGTTACTATACATGGTGGTTTTTTAAAAATGAAAAACGCCTTACTATACATGGTCGTTAAAAGAAAAAAACAAAAACAAAAACAAAAAAACCGCCTTACTATACATGGTGGTTTTTTAAAAATTAAAAACGCCTTACAATACATGGTCGTTTTTTTGTTTGTTTTTTATTAAAAACGCCTTACTATACATGGTCGTTTTTTAAAAATTAAAAACGCCTTACTATACATGGTCGTTTTTTTTTTTTTTTTTTTTTTAATTAAAAACGCCTTACTATACATGGTCGTTAAAAAAAAGAAGAAAAAAAAAAGACACCTTACTATACTTGGTCGTTTTAAAAAAATAAAAAATGCCTTACTATACATGGTCCTTTTTTAAAAATTTAAAACGCCTTACTTTACATGGTCGTTTAAAAAAAAAAAAAAAAATGAAAACGCCTTACAATACATGGTCGTTTTTTTTGTTTTTTTTAAATTAAAAACGCCTTACTATACATGGTCGTTTTTAAAAAATAATTAAAAACGCCTTACTATACATGGTCGTTTTTTAAAAATGAAAAACGCCTTACTATACATGGTCGTTAAAAAACAAAACAAAAAAAAAAGCCTTACTATACATGGTCGTTTTTAAAAAATTAAAAACGCCTTACTAAACATGGTCGTTTTTTTTAAATTAAAAACGCCTTACTATACATGGTCGTTTTTTTTTGTTTTTTTTAACAATTAAAAACGTCTTACTATACATGGTCGTTAAAAAAATAAAAAAATAAAAAATGCCTTACTGTACTTGGTCGTTTTTAAAAAATTAAAAACGCCTTACTATACATGGTCGTTTTTTAAAAATAAAAAACGCCTTACTATACATGGTCGTTAAAAAAAAAAAAAAAAAAAAAAGCCTTACTCTACATGGTCGTTTTAAAAAAATTAAAAACGCCGTACTATACATGGTCGTTTTTTTTTTTTTTTTTTTAATTAAAAACGCCTTACTATACATGGTCGTTTAAAAAATAAAAAAATAAAAAACGCCTTACTATACATGGTCGTTTTTAAAAAATTAAAAACGCCTTACTATACATGGTCGTTAAAAAAATAAAAAACGCCTTACTATACTTGGTCGTTTTTAAAAAAATTAAAAACGCCTTACTATACATGGTCGTTTTAAAAAAAAATTAAAAACGCCTTACTATACATGGTCGTTTTTAAAAAAAAATTAAAAACGCCTTACTATACATGGTCGTTAAAAAAAAACAACGCCTTACTATACATGGTCGTTTTTTTAAAATTAAAAACGCCTTACTATACATGGTCGTTTTTAAAAAAAAATTAAAAACGCCTTACTATACATGGTCGTTAAAAAAAAACAACGCCTTACTATACATGGTCGTGTTTTAAAAATAAAAAACGCCTTACTATACTTGGTCGTTTTAAAAAAATTAAAAATGCCTTACTATACATGGTCGTTTTTAAAAAAATTAAAAACGCCTTACTTTACATGGTCCTTTTTTAAAAATTAAAAATGCCTTACTAAACATGGTCGTTTTTAAAAAACTAAAAACCCTTACTATACATGGTGCTTTTTTAAAAATTAAAAACGCCTTACTATACATGGTCATTTTTTTAAAATTAAAAACGCCTTACTATACATGGTCCTTTTTTAAAAATTTAAAACGCCTTACTTTACATGGTCGTTTAAAAAAAAAAAAAAAAATGAAAACGCCTTACAATACATGGTCGTTTTTTTTGTTTTTTTTGAATTAAAAACGCCTTACTATACATGGTCGTTTTTAAAAAATAATTAAAAACGCCTTACTATACATGGTCGTTTTTTAAAAATGAAAAACGCCTTACTATACATGGTCGTTAAAAAACAAAACAAAAAAAAAAGCCTTACTATACATGGTCGTTTTTAAAAAATTAAAAACGCCTTACTAAACATGGTCGTTTTTTTTAAATTAAAAACGCCTTACTATACATGGTCGTTTTTTTTTGTTTTTTTTAACAATTAAAAACGTCTTACTATACATGGTCGTTAAAAAAATAAAAAAATAAAAAATGCCTTACTGTACTTGGTCGTTTTTAAAAAATTAAAAACGCCTTACTATACATGGTCGTTTTTTAAAAATAAAAAAACGCCTTACTATACATGGTCGTTAAAAAAAAAAAAAAAAAAAAAAGCCTTACTCTACATGGTCGTTTTAAAAAAATTAAAAACGCCGTACTATACATGGTCGTTTTTTTTTTTTTTTTTTTAATTAAAAACGCCTTACTATACATGGTCGTTTAAAAAATAAAAAAATAAAAAACGCCTTACTATACATGGTCGTTTTTAAAAAATTAAAAACGCCTTACTATACATGGTCGTTAAAAAAATAAAAAACGCCTTACTATACTTGGTCGTTTTTAAAAAAATTAAAAACGCCTTACTATACATGGTCGTTTTAAAAAAAAATGAAAAACGCCTTACTATACATGGTCGTTTTTAAAAAAAAATTAAAAACGCCTTACTATACATGGTCGTTAAAAAAAAACAACGCCTTACTATACATGGTCGTTTTTTTAAAATTAAAAACGCCTTACTATACATGGTCGTTTTTAAAAAAAAATTAAAAACGCCTTACTATACATGGTCGTTAAAAAAAAACAACGCCTTACTATACATGGTCGTGTTTTAAAAATAAAAAACGCCTTACTATACTTGGTCGTTTTAAAAAAATTAAAAATGCCTTACTATACATGGTCGTTTTTAAAAAAATTAAAAACGCCTTACTTTACATGGTCCTTTTTTAAAAATTAAAAATGCCTTACTAAACATGGTCGTTTTTAAAAAACTAAAAACCCTTACTATACATGGTGCTTTTTTAAAAATTAAAAACGCCTTACTATACATGGTCATTTTTTTAAAATTAAAAACGCCTTACTATACATGGTCGTTTAAAAAAAATAAAAAACGCCTTACTATACTTGGTCGTTTTTAAAAAATTAAAAATGCCTTACTATACATGGTCATTTTTAAAAAATTAAAAACGCCTTACTATACATGGTCGTTTTAAAAAATAATTAAAAACGCCTTATTATACATGGTCGTTTTTTAAAAATGAAAAACGCCTTACTATACATGGTCGTTAAAAAAAAACAAAAAAAACGCCTTACTATACATGGTCGTTTTTAAAAAATTAAAAACTCCTTACTATACATGGTCGTTTTTTTGTTTGTTTTTTTTTAAATTAAAAATGCCTTACTATACATGGTCGTTAAAAAAAAATAAAATAAAAAAAACACCTTACTATACATGGTCGTTTTTTAAAAATAAAAAACGCCTTACTATACTTGGTCGTTTTTAAAAAATTTAAAATGCCTTACTATACATGGTCGTTTTTAAAAAATTAAAAATGCCTTACTATACATGGTCGTTTTAAAAAATAGAATAAAAAAAACACCTTACTATACATGGTCGTTTTTTAAAAATAAAAAACGCCTTACTATACTTGGTCGTTTTTAAAAAATTTAAAATGCCTTACTATACATGGTCATTTTTAAAAAATTAAAAACGCCTTACTATACATGGTCGTTTTAAAAAATAATTAAAAACGCCTTATTATACATGGTCCTTTTTTAAAAATGAAAAACGCCTTACTATACATGGTCGTTAAAAAAAAAACAAAAAAAAACGCCTTACTAAACATGGTCGTTTTAAAAAAACTAAAAACCCTTACTATACATGGTGCTTTTTTAAAAATTAAAAACGCCTTACTATACATGGTCGTTTTTTAAAAATAAAAAACGCCTTACTATACTTGGTCGTTTTTAAAAAATTTTAAATGCCTTACTATACATGGTCGTTTTTTAAAAATTAAAAACGCCTTACTATACATTGTCATTTTTAAAAAAATTAAAAACGCCTTACTTTACATGGTCCTTTTTTAAAAATTAAAAACGCCTTACTAAACATGGTCGTTTTAAAAAAACTAAAAACCCTTACTATACATGGTGCTTTTTTAAAAATTAAAAACGCCTTACTATACATGGTCGTTTTTTAAAAATAAAAAACGCCTTACTATACTTGGTCGTTTTTAAAAAATTTAAAATGCCTTACTATACATGGTCATTTAAAAAAAATTAAAAACGCCTTACTATACATGGTCGTTTTAAAAAATAATTAAAAACGCCTTATTATACATGGTCGTTTTTTAAAAATGAAAAACGCCTTACTAAACATGGTCGTTAAAAAAAAATAAATAAAAAAAAAGCCTTACTATACATGGTCGTTTTTAAAAAATTAAAAACGCCTTACTATACATGGTCCTTTTTTAAAAATAAAAAACGCCTTACTATACTTGGTCGTTTTTAAAAAATTAAAAATGCCTTACTATACATGGTCGTTTTTTAAAAATTAAAAACGCCTTACTTTACATGGTCCTTTTTTAAAAATTAAAAATGCCTTACTAGACATGGTCGTTTCTTAAAAAATTAAAAAAGCGTTACTATACATGGTGGGTTTTTTTAAAATGAAAAACGCCTTACAATACATGGTCGTTTTTTTGTTTGTTTTTTATTAAAAACGCCTTACTATACATGGTCGTTTTAAAAAAATTAAAAACGCCTTACTATACATGGTCGTTTTTAAAAAATTAAAAACGCCTTACTATACATGGTGGTTTTTTAAAAATTAAAAACGCCTTACAATACATGGTCGTTTTTTTGTTTGTTTTTTATTAAAAACGCCTTACTATACATGGTCGTTTTTAAAAAATTAAAAACGCCTTACTATACATGGTCGTTTTTTAAAAATTAAAAACGCCTTACTATACATGGTCGTTTTTTTTTTTTTTTTTTTTTAATTAAAAACGCCTTACTATACATGGTCGTTAAAAAAAAGAAGAAAAAAAAAAGACACCTTACTATACTTGGTCGTTTTAAAAATAAAAAAAAAATGAAAACGCCTTACAATACATGGTCGTTTTTTTGTTTTTTTTAAATTAAAAACGCCTTACTATACATGGTCGTTTTTAAAAAATAATTAAAAACGCCTTACTATACATGGTCGTTTTTTAAAAATGAAAAACGCCTTACTTTACATGGTCGTTTAAAAAAAAAATAAAAAATGAAAACGCCTTACAATACATGGTCGTTTTTTTTTTTTTTTTATTAAAAACGCCTTACTATACATGGTCGTTTAAAAAATAAAAAAATAAAAAACGCCTTACTATACATGGTCGTTTTTAAAAAATTAAAAACGCCTTACTATACATGGTCGTTAAAAAAATAAAAAAACGCCTTACTATACTTGGTCGTTTTTAAAAAAAATTAAAAACGCCTTACTATACATGGTCGTTTTAAAAAAATTTTAAAAACGCCTTACTATACATGGTCGTTTTTAAAAAAAATTAAAAACGCCTTACTATACATGGTCGTTAAAAAAAAACAACGCCTTACTATACATGGTCGTTAAAAAAAAAAAAAAAAAAAGCTTACTATACATGGTCGTTTTTTAAAAATTAAAAACGCCTTACTATACATGGTCGTTTTAAAAAATAATTAAAAACGCCTTATTATACATGGTCGTTTTTTAAAAATGAAAAACTCCTTACTATACATGGTCGTTAAAAAAAAACAAAAAAAAAACGCCTTACTATACATGGTCATTTTTTTAAAATTAAAAACGCCTTACTATACATGGTCCTTTTTTAAAAATAAAAAACGCCTTACTATACTTGGTCGTTTTTAAAAAATTAAAAATGCCTTACTATACATGGTCGTTTTTTAAAAATTAAAAACGCCTTACTATACATGGTCGTTTTTAAAAAAATTAAAAACGCCTTACTTTACATGGTCCTTTTTTAAAAATTAAAAACGCCTTACTAAACATGGTCGTTTTTAAAAAACTAAAAACCCTTACTATACATGGTGCTTTTTTAAAAATTAAAAACGCCTTACTATACATGGTCGTTTTTTTAAAATTAAAAACGCCTTACTATACATGGTCATTTTAAAAAAATTAAAAACGCCTTACTATACATGGTCGTTTTTTAAAAATAAAAAACGCCTTACTATACTTGGTCGTTTTTAAAAAATAAAAAATGCCTTACTATACATGGTCATTTTAAAAAAATTAAAAATGCCTTACTATACATGGTCGTTTTAAAAAATAATTTAAAATGCCTTATTATACATGGTCGTTTTTTAAAAATGAAAAACGCCTTACTATACATGGTCGTTAAAACAAAAACAAAAAAAAAAGCCTTACTATACATGGTTGTTTTTTAAAAATAAAAAACGCGTTACTATACATGGTCATTTTAAAAAAATTAAAAACGCCTTACTATACATGGTCGTTTTTTAAAAATAAAAAATGCCTTACTATACATGGTCATTTTAAAAAAATTAAAAATGCCTTACTATACATGGTCGTTTTAAAAAATAATTTAAAATGCCTTATTATACATGGTCGTTTTTTAAAAATGAAAAACGCCTTACTATACATGGTCGTTAAAACAAAAACAAAAAAAAAAGCCTTACTATACATGGTTGTTTTTTAAAAATAAAAAACGCGTTACTATACATGGTCATTTTAAAAAAATTAAAAACGCCTTACTATACATGGTCGTTTTTTAAAAATAAAAAACGCCTTACTATACATGGTCCTTTTTTAAAAATAAAAAACGCCTTACTTTACATGGTCCTTTTTTAAAAATTAAAAACGCCTTACTTTACATGGTCCTTTTTTAAAAATTAAAAACGCCTTACTAAACATGGTCGTTTTTAAAAAACTAAAAACCCTTACTATACATGGTGCTTTTTAAAAAATTAAAAACGCCTTACTATACATGGTCGTTTTTTAAAAATTAAAAACGCCTTACTATACATGGTCATTTTAAAAAAATTAAAAACGCCTTACTATACATGGTCGTTTTTAAAAAATAAAAAACGCCTTACTATACTTGGTCGTTTTAAAAAAAATTAAAAATGTCTTACTATACATGGTCGTTTTTTAAAAATTAAAAACGCCTTACTATACATGGTGCTTTTTAAAAAATTAAAAACGCCTTACTATACATGGTCGTTTTTTAAAAATTAAAAACGCCTTACTATACATGGTCATTTAAAAAAAATTAAAAACGCCTTACTATACATGGTCGTTTTTAAAAAATAAAAAACGCCTTACTATACTTGGTCGTTTTAAAAAAAATTAAAAATGTCTTACTATACATGGTCGTTTTTTAAAAATTAAAAACGCCTTACTATACATGGTCATTTTTAAAAAATTAAAAATGCCTTACTATACATGGTCGTTTTAAAAAATAAGTAAAAACGCCTTATTATACATGGTCGTTTTTTAAAAATAAAAAACGCCTTACTATACTTGGTCGTTTTTAAAAAATTAAAAACGCCTTACTATACATGGTCCTTTTTTAAAAATAAAAAACGCCTTACTATACTTGGTCGTTTTTAAAAAATTAAAAATGCCTTACTATACATGGTCGTTTTAAAAAAATTAAAAACGCCTTACTATACATGGTCGTTTTAAAAAAAATTAAAAACGCCTTACTTTACATGGTCCTTTTTTAAAAATTAAAAACGCCTTACTAAACATGGTCGTTTTTAAAAAACTAAAAACCCTTGCTATACATGGTGCTTTTTTAAAAATTAAAAACGCCTTAGTATACATGGTCGTTTTTTAAAAATTAAAAACGCCTTACTATACATGGTCATTTTTTAAAAATTAAAAACGCCTTACTATACATGGTCGTTTTAAAAAAATGAAAAACGCCTTCCTATACATGGTCGTTAAAAAAAAAACAAAAAAAAAACGCCTTACTATACATGGTCGTTTTTAAAAAATTAAAAACGCCTTACTATACATGGTCGTTTTAAAAAAAAATTTAAAACGCCTTACTATACATGGTCGTTTTTAAAAAAAAATTAAAAACGCCTTACTATACATGGTCGTTAAAAAAAAAACGCCTTACTATACATGGTCGTTTTTTAAAAATAATAAACGCCTTACTATACATGGTCGTTAAAAGAAAAGAAAAAAACGCCGTACTCTATATGGTGGTTTTTTAAAAATAAAAACGCCTTACTTTACATGGTCGTTTTAAAAAAAAATAAAAAAACGCCTTACTATACATGGTCGTTTTTTAAAAATAATAAACGCCTTACTATACATGGTCGTTAAAAGAAAAAAAAAAAAACGCCTTACTATATATGGTGGTTTTTTAAAAATAAAAACGCCTTACTATACATGGTCATTTTAAAAAAATTAAAAACGCCTTACTATACATGGTCGTTTTTTTTTTAAATTAAAAATGCCTTACTATACATGGTCGTTAAAAAAAAATAATAATAAAAAAAACGCCTTACTATACATGGTCGTTTTTAAAAAAATTAAAAACTCCTTACTATACATGGTCGTTTTTTTTTGTTTTGTTTTTTTAAATTAAAAACGCCTTACTATACATGGTCGTTAAAAAAACAAAAAAAAACAAAAAACACCTTACTATACATGGTCGTTTTAAAAAAAATAAAAAACGCCTTACTATACTTGGTCGTTTTAATAAAATTTAAAATGCCTTACTATACATGGTCATTTTAAAAAAATTAAAAACGCCTTACTATACATGGTAGTTTTTTAAAAAAAAATTAAAAATGTCTTACTATACATGGTCGTTTTTTAAAAATTAAAAACGCCTTACTATACATGGTCATTTTTAAAAAATTAAAAATGCCTTACTATACATGGTCGTTTTAAAAAATAAGTAAAAACGCCTTATTATACATGGTCGTTTTTTAAAAATAAAAAACGCCTTACTATACTTGGTCGTTTTTAAAAAATTAAAAACGCCTTACTATACATGGTAGTTTTTTAAAAAAAAATTAAAAACGCCTTACTATACATGGTCGTTTTTTTTTTAAATTAAAAATGCCTTACTATACATGGTCGTCAAAAAAAAAAAAGAAAAAAAAAGCCTTACTATACATGGTCGTTTTTTCAAAATAAAAAACACCTTACTATATACATGGTCGTTTTAAAAAAATTAAAAACGCCTTACTATACATGGTCGTAAAAAAAAAAAAAAACGCCTTACTATACATGGTCGTTTTTTAAAAATAATAAACGCCTTACTATACATGGTCATTAAAAGAAAAAAAAAAAACGCCTTACTATATATGGTGTTTTTTTAAAAATAAAAACGCCTTAC
Source organism: Festucalex cinctus (assembly GCF_051991245.1). NCBI lineage: Eukaryota > Metazoa > Chordata > Actinopteri > Syngnathiformes > Syngnathidae > Festucalex > Festucalex cinctus. The sequence continues at coordinate 10,873,214 of NC_135426.1, forward strand.
TATACATGGTCATTTAAAAAAAATTAAAAACGCCTTACTATACATGGTCATTTAAAAAAAATTAAAAACGCCTTACTATACATGGTCATTTAAAAAAAATTAAAAACGCCTTACTATACATGGTCGTTTTTTTTTTAAATTAAAAATGCCTTACTATACATGGTCGTTAAAAAAAAATAATAATAAAAAAAACGCCTTACTATACATGGTCGTTTTTAAAAAAATTAAAAACTCCTTACTATACATGGTCGTTTTTTTTGTTTGTTTTTTTCTTAAATTAAAAACGCCTTACTATACATGGTCGTTAAAAAAATAAAAAATAAAAAAAACACCTTACTATACATGGTCGTTTTTTAAAAAATAAAAAACGCCTTACTATACTTGGTCGTTTTTAAAAAATTTAAAATGCCTTACTATACATGGTCATTTAAAAAAAATTAAAAACGCCTTACTATACATGGTAGTTTTTTTAAAAAAAATTAAAAACGCCTGACTATACATGGTCGTTAAAAAAATAAAAAAAAATTAAAAACGCCTTACTATACATGGTCGTTTTTAAAAAATTAAAAACGCCTTACTATACATGGTCGTTTTTAAAAAATTAAAAACGCCTTACTATACATGGTCGTTTTTTTTGTTTGTTTTTTTAAATTAAAAACGCCTTACTATACAGGGTCGTTAAAAAAACAAAAAAATAAAAAATGCCTTACTATACTTGGTCGTTTTTAAAAAATTAAAAACGCCTTACTATACATGGTCGTTAAAAGAAAAAAAAAACAACAAAAAAAAACGCCTTACTATATATGGTGGTTTTTTAAAAATAAAAACGCCTTACTATACATGGTCATTTTAAAAAAATTAAAAACGCCTTACTATACATGGTCCTTTTTTAAAAATAAAAAACGCCTTACTATACTTGGTCGTTTTTAAAAAATTAAAAATGCCTTACTATACATGGTCGTTTTTTAAAAATTAAAAACGCCTTACTATACATGGTCGTTTTAAAAAAAATTAAAAACGCCTTACTTTACATGGTCCTTTTTTAAAAATTAAAAACGCCTTACTAAACATGGTCGTTTTTAAAAAACTAAAAACCCTTACTATACATGGTGCTTTTTAAAAAATTAAAAACGCCTTACTATACATGGTCGTTTTTTTAAAATTAAAAACGCCTTACTATACATGGTCGTTTTAAAAAAATTAAAAACGCCTTACTATACATGGTGCTTTTTTAAAAATTAAAAACGCCTTACTATACATGGTCGTTTAAAAAAAAAAAAAAAATGAAAACGCCTTACTATACATGGTCGTTTTAAAAAAAATAAAAACGCCTTACTATACATGGTCGTTTTAAAAAAATTAAAAACACCTTACTATACATGGTCGTTTTTTAAAAATTAAAAACGCCTTACTATACATGGTCGTTTTTTTTTAAATTAAAAATGCCTTACTATACATGGTCGTTTAAAAAAACAACTAAAAAATTAAAAACGCCTTACTATACTTGGTCGTATTTTTGTTTTTTGTTTTTTTTTTATTAAAAACGCCTTACTATACATGGTCGTTAAAAAAAACAAAACAAAAAAAAAAAACACCTTACTATACATGGTCGTTTTAAAAAAATAAAAAACGCCTTACTATACTTGGTCGTTTTTAAAAAATTAAAAATGCCTTACTATACATGGTCATTTTAAAAAAATTAAAAACGCCTTACTATACATGGTCGTTTTAAAAAATAATTAAAAACGCCTTATTATACATGGTCGTTTTTTAAAAATGAAAAACGCCTTCCTATACATGGTCGTTAAAAAAAAAACAAAAAAAAACGCCTTACTATACATGGTCTTTTTAAAAAAATTAAAAACGCCTTACTATACATGGTCGTTTTAAAAAAAAAATTAAAAACGCCTTACTATACATGGTCGTTTTAAAAAAAAAATTAAAAACGCCTTACTATACATGGTCGTTAAAAAAAAAAAAACGCCTTACTATACATGGTCGTTTTTTAAAAATAATAAACGCCTTACTATACATGGTCGTTAAAAGAAAAGAAAAAAACGCCGTACTCTATATGGTGGTTTTTTAAAAATAAAAACGCGTTACTTTACATGGTCGTTTTAAAAAAAAATAAAAAAACGCCTTACTATACATGGTCGTTTTAAAAAAATAAAATTTAAACGCCTGACTATACATGGTCGTTAAAAAAAAAAACGCCTTACTATACATGGTCGTTTTTAAAAAATAATAAACGCCTTACTATACATGGTCGTTAAAAAAAAAAAAAAAAATTAAAAACGCCTTACTATACATGGTCGTTTTTTAAAAATTAAAAACGCCTTACTATACATGGTCGTTTTTTTTCGTTTTTTTTTTTTTTAATTAAAAGCGCCTTACTATTCATGGTCGTCAAAAAAAAGAAAAGAAAAAAAAAGCCTTACTATACATGGTCGTTTTTTCAAAATAAAAAACACCTTACTATATACATGGTCGTTTTTTAAAAATTAAAAACGCCTTACTATACATGGTCGTAAAAAAAAAAAAAAAAAACGCCTTACTATACATGGTCGTTTTTTAAAAATAATAAACGCCTTACTATACATGGTCGTTAAAAGAAAAAAAAAAAAGCCTTACTATATATGGTGTTTTTTTAAAAATAAAAACGCCTTACTATACATGGTCATTTTAAAAAAATTAAAAACGCCTTACTATACATGGTCGTTTTTTTTTTAAATTAAAAATGCCTTACTATACATGGTCGTTTTTTAAAAAATAAAAAACGCCTTACTATACTTGGTCGTTTTTAAAAAATTTAAAATGCCTTACTATACATGGTCATTTAAAAAAAATTAAAAACGCCTTACTATACATGGTAGTTTTTTAAAAAAAAATTAAAAACGCCTGACTATACATGGTCGTTAAAAAAATTAAAAAAAATTAAAAACGCCTTACTATACATGGTCGTTTTTTAAAAATTAAAAACGCCTTACTATACATGGTCGTTTTTTTTCGTTTTTTTTTTTTAATTAAAAGCGCCTTACTATTCATGGTCGTCAAAAAAAGAATAGAAAAAAAAAGCCTTACTATACATGGTCGTTTTTTCAAAATAAAAAACACCTTACTATAGACATGGTCGTTTTTAAAAAATTAAAAACGCCTTACTATACATGGTCGTTTTTTTTTTGTTTTTTTTTTAATTAAAAACGCCTTACTATTCATGGTCGTTAAAAAAAAAAAAAAAAAAAAAAAGCCTTACGATACATGGTCGTTTTTTAAAAATAAAAAACACCTTACTATACTTGGTCATTTAAAAAAAATTAAAAATGCCTTACTATACATGGTCGTTTTTTAAAAATTAAAAACGCCTTACTACACATGGTCGGTTTTTTTCGTTTTTTTTTTAATTAAAAACGCCTTACTACTCATGGTCGTTAAAAAAAATAAAAAAAATAAAAATAAAAAGCCTTACTATACATGGTCGTTTTTTCAAAATAAAAAACGCCTTACTATACATGGTCGTTTTTAAAAAATTAAAAACGCCTTACTATACATGGTCGTTTTTTTTTTGTTTTTTTTTTTTATTAAAAACGCCTTACTATTCATGGTCGTTAAAAAACAAAAAAACAAAAAACGCCTTCCAATACATGGTCGTTTTTAAAAAATAAAAAACGCCTTACTATACATGGTCGTTTTTTCAAAATTAAAAACGCCTTACTATACATGGTCGTTTTTAAAAAATTAAAAACGCCTTACTATACATGGTCGTTTTTTTTTTTTTTTTTTTTTTTTATTAAAAACGCCTTACTATTCATGGTCGTTAAAAAACAAAAAAACAAAAAACGCCTTCCAATACATGGTCGTTTTTAAAAAATTAAAAACGCCTTACTATACATGGTCGTTTTTTTTTTTAAATTAAAAACGCCTTACTATACATGGTCGTTAAAAAATAATAATAATAAAAAAAACGCCTTACTATACATGGTCGTTTTTAAAAAAATTAAAAACTCCTTACTATACATGGTCGTTTTTTTTTGTTTTGTTTTTTTAAATTAAAAACGCCTTACTATACATGGTCGTTAAAAAAACAAAAACAAAACAAAAACACCTTACTATACATGGTCGTTTTTAAAAAAATAAAAAACGCCTTACTATACTTGGTCGTTTTAAAAAAATTTAAAATGCCTTACTATACATGGTCATTTTAAAAAAATTTAAAACGCCTTACTATACATGGTAGTTTTTAAAAAAAAAATTAAAAACGCCTTACTATACATGGTCGTTAAAAAAAAAAAAAAAATTAAAAACGCCTTACTATACATGGTCGTTTTTTAAAAATTAAAAACGCCTTACTATACATGGTCGTTTTTTTTCGTTTTTTTTTTTTAATTAAAAGCGCCTTACTATTCATGGTCGTCAAAAAAAGAATATAAAAAAAAAGCCTTACTATACATGGTCGTTTTTTCAAAATAAAAAACACCTTACTATATACATGGTCGTTTTTTAAAAATTAAAAACGCCTTACTATACATGGTCGTTTTTTTTTTTTTTTTTTTTTAATTAAAAACGCCTTACTATTCATGGTCGTTAAAAAAAAAAAAAAAAAAAAAAAGCCTTACGATACATGGTCGTTTTTTAAAAATAAAAAACACCTTACTACACATGGTCGGTTTTTTTTCGTTTTTTTTTAAATTAAAAACGCCTTACTACTCATGGTCGTTAAAAAAAATAAAAAAAATAAAAATAAAAAGCCTTACTATACATGGTCGTTTTTTCAAAATAAAAAACGCCTTACTATACATGGTCGTTTTTAAAAAATTAAAAACGCCTTACTATACATGGTCGTTTTTTTTTTTTTTTTTTTTTTATTAAAAACGCCTTACTATTCATGGTCGTTAAAAAACAAAAAAACAAAAAACGCCTTCCAATACATGGTCGTTTTTAAAAAATAAAAAACGCCTTACTATACATGGTCGTTTTTTCAAAATAAAAAACGCCTTACTATATACATGGTCGTTTTTTTAAAATTAAAAACGCCTTACTATACATGGTCGTGTTTAAAAAAATTAAAAACGCCTTACTTTACATGGTCCTTTTTTAAAAATTAAAAACGCCTTACTAAACATGGTCGTTTTTAAAAAACTAAAAACGCCTTACTATACATGGTGCTTTTTTAAAAATTAAAAATGCCTTACTATACATGGTGCTTTTTTTTAAATTAAAAACGCCTTACTATACATGGTTGTTAAAAAAAAAAAAAAAAAAAAAATAAATAAATAAATAAATAAACCTTACTATACATGGTCGTTTAAAAAAAAACAACAAAAAAAAAACTAATAACGCCTTACTATACATGGTCCTTTTTTTTAAAAATTAAAAACTCCTTACTATACATGGTCGTTTTTTTTTATTTTATTTTTTTTATTAAAAACGCCTTAATATACATGGTCGTTAAAAAATAAATAAATAAAAAAAACACCTTACTATATATGGTCGTTTTTTTAAAATAAAAAACGCCTTACTATACTTGGTCGTTTTTAAAAAATTAAAAATGCCTTACTATACATGGTCATTAAAAAAACAAAAAAACAAAAAAACACCTTACTATACATGGTCGTTTTTTAAAAATAAAAAACGCCTTACTATACTTGGTCGTTTTTAAAAAATTAAAAATGCCTTACTATACATGGTCATTTAAAAAAAATTAAAAACGCCTTACTATATATGGTCGTTTTAAAAAATAATTAAAAACGCCTTATTATACATGGTCGTTTTTTAAAAATGAAAAACGCCTTACTATACATGGTCGTTAAAAAAACAAACAAAAAAAAAGCCTTACTATACATGGTCGTTTTAAAAAAATTAAAAACGCCTTACTATACATGGTCGTTTTTTTAATAAAATAAAAAACGCCTTACTATACATGGTCGTTAAAAAAATAAAAAAAATAAAAAATGCCTTACTGTACTTGGTCGTTTTTAAAAAATTAAAAACGCCTTACTATACATGGTCGTTTTTAAAAAATTAAAAACGCCTTACTATACATGGTCGTTTTTTAAAAATAAAAAACGCCTTACTATACATGGTGGTTTTTTAAAAATAATTAAAAACGCCTTATTATACATGGTCGTTTTTAAAAAATGAAAAATGCCTTACTATACATGGTCGTTAAAAAAAAGAAAACCCAAAAAAAGCCTTACTATACATGGTCGTTTTTAAAAAATTAAAAACGCCTTACTATACATGGTCGTTTTTAAAAAATTAAAAACGCCTTACTATACATGGTCGTTTTTTTTGTTTGTTTTTTTAAATTAAAAACGCCTTACTATACAGGGTCGTTAAAAAAACAAAAAAAATAAAAAATGCCTTACTATACTTGGTCGTTTTAAAAAAATTAAAAACGCCTTACTATACATGGTCGTTTTTTTAAAAATTAAAAACGCCTTACTATACATGGTCGTTAAAAAAATAATAATAATAAAAAAAACGCCTTACTATACATGGTCGTTAAAAAAAAATACAATAAAAAAAACGCCTTACTATACTTGGTCGTTTTTAAAAAATTAAAAATGCCTTACTATACATGGTCATTTAAAAAAAATTAAAAACGCCTTATTATACATGGTCGTTTTTTAAAAATGAAAAACGCCTTACTATACATGGTCGTTTAAAAAAAAACAAAAAAAAAACGCCTTACTATACATGGTCGTTTTTAAAAAATTAAAAACGCCTTACTATATATGGTCGTTTTTAAAAAATTTAAAACGCCTTACTACACGTGGTCGTTTGTTTTTGTTTTTTTTTTTTATTAAAAACGCCTTACTATACATGGTCGTTAAAAAAATTAAAAACGCATTACTATACTTGGTCGTTTTAAAAAAATTAAAAACGCCTTACTATATATGGTCGTTAAAAAAAAACAACGCCTTACTATACATGGTCATTTTTAAAAAATAAAAAACGCCTTACTATACATGGTCGTTAAAAGAAAAAAAACAAAAAAAAACAAAAAAACGGCTTACTATATATTGTGGTTTTTTTTAAAATAAAAACGCCTTACTATACATGGTCATTAGTAAAAAATTAAAAACACCTTACTATACATGGTCGTTTTTAAAAATAAAAAACGCCTTACTATACTTGGTCGTTTTTAAAAAATTAAAAATGCCTTACTATACATGGTCATTTAAAAAATAATTAAAAACGCCTTATTATATATGGTCGTTAAAAAAAACAAAAAAACAAAAACGCCTTACTATACATGGTCGTTTTAAAAAAATTAAAAACTCCTTACTATATATACATGGTCGTTTTTTTGTTTTTGTGTTTTTTTAATTAAAAACGCCTTACTATACATGGTCGTTAAAAAAATAATAATAATAAAAAAAACGCCTTACTATACATGGTCGTTTTTAAAAAATTAAAAAGTCCTTACTATACATGGTCGTTTTTTTTGTTTTTGTTTTTTTTAATTAAAAACGCCTTAATATACATGGTCGTTAAAAAATAAATAAATAAAAAAAACACCTTACTATACATGGTCGTTTTTTAAAAATAAAAAACGCCTTACTATACTTGGTCGTTTTTAAAAAATTAAAAATGCCTTACTATACATGGTCATTTAAAAAAAATTAAAAACGCCTTACTATACATGGTCGTTTTAAAAAATAATTAAAAACGCCTTATTATATATGGTCGTTAAAAACAAAAAACAAAAAAAAACGCCTTACTATACATGGTCGTTTTTAAAAAATTAAAAACTCCTTACTATACACGGTCGTTTTTTTGTTTTTTGTTTTTTTTTAATTAAAAACGCCTTACTATACATGGTCATTTAAAAAAAAATTAAAAACGCCTTACTATACATGGTCGTTTTAAAAAATAATTAAAAATGCCTTATTATACATGGTTGTTTTTTAAAAAAAATTAAAAACGCCTTACTATACATGGTCGTTTTAAAAAAATTAAAAACGCCTTACTATACATGGTCGTTAAAAAAAAACAAAAAAAACCGCCTTACTATACATGGTCGTTTTTTAAAAATTAAAAACGCCTTACTATACATTGTCGTTTTTTTTAATTTTTTTTTTTATTAAAAACGCCTTACTATTCATGGTCGTTAAAAAAAAAAAAAAAAAAAAAAAAGCCTTACTATACATGGTCGTTTTTTAAAAATAAAAAACGTCTTACTATACTTGGTCGTTTTTAAAAAATTAAAAATGCCTTACTATACATGGTCGTTTTTTAAAAATTAAAAACGCCTTACTATACATGGTCATTTTTTAAAAATTAAAAACGCCTTACTATACATGGTCGTTTTTAAAAAATTAAAAACGCCTTACTATGCATGGTCGTTTTTTAAAAATTAAAAACGCCTTACTATACATGGTCGTTTAAAAAAAATTAAAAACTCCTTACTATACACGGTCGTTTTTTTGTTTTTTGTTTTTTTTTAATTAAAAACGCCTTACTATACATGGTCATTTAAAAAAAAATTAAAAACGCCTTACTATACATGGTCGTTTTAAAAAATAATTAAAAACGCCTTATTATACATGGTTGTTTTTTAAAAAAAATTAAAAACGCCTTACTATACATGGTCGTTTTAAAAAAATTAAAAACGCCTTACTATACATGGTCGTTAAAAAAAAACAAAAAAAACCGCCTTACTATACATGGTCGTTTTTTAAAAATTAAAAACGCCTTACTATACATTGTCGTTTTTTTTTTTTTTTTTTTTTATTAAAAACGCCTTACTATTCATGGTCGTTAAAAAAAAAAAAAAAAAAAAAAAAGCCTTACTATACATGGTCGTTTTTTAAAAATAAAAAACGTCTTACTATACTTGGTCGTTTTTAAAAAATTAAAAATGCCTTACTATACATGGTCGTTTTTTAAAAATTAAAAACGCCTTACTATACATGGTCATTTTTTAAAAATTAAAAACGCCTTACTATACATGGTCGTTTTTAAAAAATTAAAAACGCCTTACTATGCATGGTCGTTTTTTAAAAATTAAAAACGCCTTACTATACATGGTCGTTTAAAAAAAATTAAAAACGCCTTACTATGCATGGTCGTTTTTTTAAAATTAAAAACACCTTACTATACATGGTCGTTTTTAAAAAATTAAAAACGCCTTACTATACATGGTCGTTTCTTAAAAAATTAAAAACGCCTTGCTATACATGGTCGTTTTTAAAAAATGAAAAACGCCTTACTATACATGGTCGTTAAAAGAAAAAAAAAAGAAAAAAAAAAAAAAAAACGCCTTACTATACATGGTGTTTTTTTTTTAAATAAAAACGCCTTACTATACATGGTCGTTTTTTAAAAATCAAAAACGCCTTACTATGCATGGTCGTTTTTTAAAAATTAAAAACGCCTTACTATACATGGTCGTTTTTTAAAAATAAAAAACGTCTTACTATACTTGGTCGTTTTAAAAAAATTAAAAATGCCTTACTATACATGGTCGTTTTTTAAAAATTAAAAACGCCTTACTATACATGGTCGTTTTTAAAAAATTAAAAACGCCTTACTATACATGGTCGTTTAAAAAATAAATAAATAAATGAAACGCCTTGCTATGCATGGTTGTTTAAAAAACACCTTACTATAAATGGTCGTTTTTTTTTGTTTTTTTTAAAATTAAAAACGCCTTACTATACATGGTTGTTAAAAAACAAAAAAAAAACAAAAACACCTTACTATACTTGGTCGTTTTTAAAAAATTAAAAATGCCTTACTATACATGGTCGTTTTTTAAAAATTAAAAACGCCTTACTATACATGGTCATTTTTTAAAAATTAAAAACGCCTTACTATACATGGTCGTTTTAAAAAAATTAAAAACACCTTACTATGCATGGTCGTTTTTTAAAAATTAAAAACGTCTTACTATACATGGTCGTTTAAAAAAAAATAAAAACTCCTTACTATACACGGTCGTTTTTTTGTTTTTTGTTTTTTTTTAATTAAAAACGCCTTACTATACATGGTCATTTAAAAAAAAATTAAAAACGCCTTACTATACATGGTCGTTTTAAAAAATAATTAAAAACGCCTTATTATACATGGTTGTTTTTTAAAAAAAATTAAAAACGCCTTACTATACATGGTCGTTTTAAAAAAATTAAAAACGCCTTACTATACATGGTCGTTAAAAAAAAACAAAAAAAAACGCCTTACTATACATGGTCGTTTTTTAAAAATTAAAAACGCCTTACTATACATTGTCGTTTTTTTTTATTTTTTTTTTTATTAAAAACGCCTTACTATTCATGGTCGTTAAAAAAAAAAAAAAAAAAAAAAAAGCCTTACTATACATGGTCGTTTTTTAAAAATAAAAAACGTCTTACTATACTTGGTCGTTTTTAAAAAATTAAAAATGCCTTACTATACATGGTCGTTTTTTAAAAATTAAAAACGCCTTACTATACATGGTCATTTTTTAAAAATTAAAAACGCCTTACTATACATGGTCGTTTTTAAAAAATTAAAAACGCCTTACTATGCATGGTCGTTTTTTAAAAATTAAAAACGCCTTACTATACATGGTCGTTTAAAAAAAATTAAAAACGCCTTACTATGCATGGTCGTTTTTTTAAAATTAAAAACACCTTACTATACATGGTCGTTTTTAAAAAATTAAAAACGCCTTACTATACATGGTCGTTTCTTAAAAAATTAAAAACGCCTTGCTATACATGGTCGTTTTTAAAAAATGAAAAACGCCTTACTATACATGGTCGTTAAAAGAAAAAAAAAAGAAAAAAAAAAAAAAACGCCTTACTATACATGGTGTTTTTTTTTAAATAAAAACGCCTTACTATACATGGTCGTTTTTTAAAAATCAAAAACGCCTTACTATGCATGGTCGTTTTTTAAAAATTAAAAACGCCTTACTATACATGGTCGTTTTTTAAAAATAAAAAACGTCTTACTATACTTGGTCGTTTTAAAAAAATTAAAAATGCCTTACTATACATGGTCGTTTTTTAAAAATTAAAAACGCCTTACTATACATGGTCGTTTTTAAAAAATTAAAAACGCCTTACTATACATGGTCGTTTAAAAAATAAATAAATAAATGAAACGCCTTGCTATGCATGGTTGTTTAAAAAACACCTTACTATAAATGGTCGTTTTTTTTTGTTTTTTTTTAAATTAAAAACGCCTTACTATACATGGTTGTTAAAAAACAAAAAAAAAACAAAAACACCTTACTATACTTGGTCGTTTTTAAAAAATTAAAAATGCCTTACTATACATGGTCGTTTAAAAAAAAAAAAAATGAAAACGCCTTACAATACATGGTCGTTTTTTTTTTTTAATTAAAAATGCCTTACTATACATGGTCGTTTTTAAAAAATAATTAAAAACACCTTACTATACATGGTAGTTTTTTAAAAATTAAAAACGCCTTACTATACATGGTCGTTTTAAAAAAAATAAAATAAAATAAACTAATAAGGCCTTACTATACATGGTCGTTTTTTTATTTTTTTTAATTAAAAACGCCTTACTATACATCCATACATGGTCGTTTTTTAAAAAATTAAAAACGCCTTACTATACATGGTCCTTTTTTAAAAATTAAAAACGCCTTACTATACATGGTTGTTTTTTAAAAAAAATTAAAAACGCCTTACTATACATGGTCGTTTTTTAAAAATTAAAAACGCCTTACTATACATGGTCGTTAAAAAAAAACAAAAAAAAACGCCTTACTATACATGGTCGTTTTTAAAAAATTAAAAACGCCTTACTATACATGGTCGTTTTTTTTCGTTTTTTTTTTTTTAATTAAAAGCGCCTTACTATTCATGGTCGTCAAAAAAAAAAAAGAAAAAAAAAGCCTTACTATACATGGTCGTTTTTTCAAAATAAAAAACACCTTACTATATACATGGTCGTTTTTTAAAAATTAAAAACGCCTTACTATACATGGTCGTTTTTTTTTTTTGTTTTTTTTAAATTAAAAACGCCTTACTATTCATGGTCGTTAAAAAAAAAAAAAAAAAAAAAAAAGCCTTACGATACATGGTCGGTTTTTAAAAATAAAAAACACCTTACTATACTTGGTCATTTTAAAAAAATTAAAAATGCCTTACTATACATGGTCGTTTTTTAAAAATTAAAAACGCCTTACTACACATGGTCGGTTTTTTTCGTTTTTTTTTTAATTAAAAACGCCTTACTACTCATGGTCGTTAAAAAAAAAAAATAAAAAAAAAATAAAAAGCCTTACTATACATGGTCGTTTTTTCAAAATAAAAAACGCCTTACTATACATGGTCGTTTTTAAAAAATTAAAAACGCCTTACTATACATGGTCGTTTTTTTTTATTTTATTTTTTTTATTAAAAACGCCTTACTATTCATGGTCGTTAAAAAACAAAAAAACAAAAAACGCCTTCCAATACATGGTCGTTTTAAAAAAATAAAAAACGCCTTACTATACATGGTCGTTTTTTCAAAATAAAAAACGCCTTACTATATACATGGTCATTTTTTAAAAATTAAAAACGCCTTACTATACATGGTCGTTTTTAAAAAAATTAAAAACGCCTTACTTTACATGGTCCTTTTTTAAAAATTAAAAACGCCTTACTAAACATGGTCGTTTTTAAAAAACTAAAAACGCCTTACTATACATGGTGCTTTTTTAAAAATTAAAAACGCCTTACTATGCATGGTCGTTTTTTTTTTTAAATTAAAAATGCCTTACTATACATGGTCGTTTTTAAAAAATAATTAAAAACACCTTACTATACATGGTAGTTTTTTAAAAATTAAAAACGCCTTACTATACATGGTCGTTTTTAAAAAATTAAAAACGCCTTACTATACATGGTCGTTTTAAAAAAAATAAAATAAAATAAACTAATAAGGCCTTACTATACATGGTCGTTTTTTTATTTTTTTTAATTAAAAACGCCTTACTATACATCCATACATGGTCGTTTTTTAAAAAATTAAAAACGCCTTACTATACATGGTCCTTTTTTAAAAATTAAAAACGCCTTACTATACATGGTTGTTTTTTAAAAAAAATTAAAAACGCCTTACTATACATGGTCGTTTTTTAAAAATTAAAAACGCCTTACTATACATGGTCGTTAAAAAAAAACAAAAAAAAACGCCTTACTATACATGGTCGTTTTTTAAAAATTAAAAACGCCTTACTATACATGGTCGTTTTTTTGTTTTTTGTTTTTTTTTTATTAAAAACGCCTTACTATTCATGGTCGTTAAAAAAAAAAAAAAAAAAAAAAAAGCCTTACTATACATGGTCGTTTTTTAAAAATAAAAAACGTCTTACTATACTTGGTCGTTTTTAAAAAATTAAAAATGCCTTACTATACATGGTCGTTTTTTAAAAATTAAAAACGCCTTACTATACATGGTCGTTTTTTTTCGTTTTTTTTTTTTAATTAAAAGCGCCTTACTATTCATGGTCGTCAAAAAAAAAAAAGAAAAAAAAAGCCTTACTATACATGGTCGTTTTTTCAAAATAAAAAACACCTTACTATATACATGGTCGTTTTTTAAAAATTAAAAACGCCTTACTATACATGGTCGTTTTTTTTTTTGTTTTTTTTTTATTAAAAACGCCTTACTATTCATGGTCGTTAAAAAAAAAAAAAAAAAAAAAAGCCTTACGATACATGGTCGGTTTTTAAAAATAAAAAACACCTTACTATACTTGGTCATTTTAAAAAAATTAAAAATGCCTTACTATACATGGTCGTTTTTTAAAAATTAAAAACGCCTTACTACACATGGTCGGTTTTTTTCGTTTTTTTTAAAATTAAAAACGCCTTACTACTCATGGTCGTTAAAAAAAAAAATAAAAAAAAAATAAAAAGCCTTACTATACATGATCGTTTTTTCAAAATAAAAAACGCCTTACTATACATGGTCGTTTTTAAAAAATTAAAAACGCCTTACTATACATGGTCGTTTTTTTTTATTTTATTTTTTTTATTAAAAACGCCTTACTATTCATGGTCGTTAAAAAACAAAAAAACAAAAAACGCCTTCCAATACATGGTCGTTTTAAAAAAATAAAAAACGCCTTACTATACATGGTCGTTTTTTCAAAATAAAAAACGCCTTACTATATACATGGTCGTTTTTTAAAAATTAAAAACGCCTTACTATACATGGTCGTTTTTAAAAAAAATTAAAAACGCCTTACTTTACATGGTCCTTTTTTAAAAATTAAAAACGCCTTACTAAACATGGTCGTTTTTAAAAAACTAAAAACGCCTTACTATACATGGTGCTTTTTTAAAAATTAAAAACGCCTTACTATACATGGTGCTTTTTTTTAAATTAAAAACGCCTTACTATACATGGTTGTTAAAAAAAAAAAAAAAAAAAAAAAAAAAAAAAAAAAACGCCTTACTATACATGGTCGTTTAAAAAAAAAAAAAAATAATAATAATAATAACGCCTTACTATACATGGTCCTTTTTTTTTTAAAATTAAAAACTCCTTACTATACATGGTCGTTTTTTTTTTGTTTGTTTTTTTTTATTAAAAACGCCTTAATATACATGGTCGTTAAAAAATAAATAAATAAAAAAAACACCTTACTATATATGGTCGTTTTTTTTAAATAAAAAACGCCTTACTATACTTGGTCGTTTTTAAAAAATTAAAAATGCCTTACTATACATGGTCATTAAAAAAACAAAAAAACAAAAAAACACCTTACTATACATGGTCGTTTTTTAAAAATAAAAAACGCCTTACTATACTTGGTCGTTTTTAAAAAATTAAAAATGCCTTACTATACATGGTCATTTAAAAAAAATTAAAAACGCCTTACTATATATGGTCGTTTTAAAAAATAATTAAAAACGCCTTATTATACATGGTCGTTTTTTAAAAATGAAAAACGCCTTACTATACATGGTCGTTAAAAAAACAAACAAAAAAAAAGCCTTACTATACATGGTCGTTTTAAAAAAATTAAAAACGCCTTACTAAACATGGTCGTTTTTTAAAAATTAAAAACGCCTTACTATACATGGTCGTTTTTTTTTGTTTTTTTTACAATTAAAAACGCCTTACTATACATGGTCGTTAAAAAAATAAAAAAAATAAAAAATGCCTTACTGTACTTGGTCGTTTTTAAAAAATTAAAAACGCCTTACTATACATGGTCGTTTTAAAAAAATTAAAAACGCCTTACTATACATGGTCGTTTTTTAAAAATAAAAAACGCCTTACTATACATGGTGGTTTTTTAAAAATAATTAAAAACGCCTTATTATACATGGTCGTTTTTTAAAAATGAAAAATGCCTTACTATACATGGTCGTTAAAAAAAAGAAAACCCAAAAAAAGCCTTACTATACATGGTCGTTTTTAAAAAATTAAAAACGCCTTACTATACTTGGTCGTTTTTAAAAAATTAAAAATGCCTTACTATACATGGTCATTTAAAAAAAATTAAAAACGCCTTACTATATATGGTCGTTTTAAAAAATAATTAAAAACGCCTTATTATACATGGTCGTTTTTTAAAAATGAAAAACGCCTTACTATACATGGTCGTTAAAAAAACAAACAAAAAAAAAGCCTTACTATACATGGTCGTTTTAAAAAAATTAAAAACGCCTTACTAAACATGGTCGTTTTTTAAAAATTAAAAACGCCTTACTATACATGGTCGTTTTTTTTTGTTTTTTTTACAATTAAAAACGCCTTACTATACATGGTCGTTAAAAAAATAAAAAAAATAAAAAATGCCTTACTGTACTTGGTCGTTTTTAAAAAATTAAAAACGCCTTACAATACATGGTCGTTTTTAAAAAATTAAAAACGCCTTACTATACATGGTCGTTTTTTAAAAATAAAAAACGCCTTACTATACATGGTGGTTTTTTAAAAATAATTAAAAACGCCTTATTATACATGGTCGTTTTTTAAAAATGAAAAATGCCTTACTATACATGGTCGTTAAAAAAAAGAAAACCCAAAAAAAGCCTTACTATACATGGTCGTTTTTAAAAAATTAAAAACGCCTTACTATACATGGTCGTTAAAAGAAAAAAAAACAACAAAAAAAACCGCCTTACTAAATATGGTGTTTTTTTAAAAATAAAAACGCCTTACTATACATGGTCGTTTTTTTTAAAATTAAAAACGCCTTACTATACATGGTCGTTAAAAAAAAATAATAATAAAAAAAAACGCCTTACTATACATGGTCGTTTTTAAAAAATTAAAAACTCCTTACTATACATGGTCGTTAAAAGAAAAACAAAACAAAACAAAAAAACGCCTTACTATATATGGTGGTTTTTTAAAAATAAAAACGCCTTACTATACATGGTCATTTTAAAAAAATTAAAAACGCCTTACTATACATGGTCGTTAAAAAAATAATAATAATAAAAAAAACGCCTTACTATACATGGTCGTTTTTAAAAAATTAAAAATGCCTTACTATACATGGTCATTTAAAAAAAATTAAAAACGCCTTATTATACATGGTCGTTTTTTAAAAATGAAAAACGCCTTACTATACATGGTCGTTTAAAAAAAACAAAAAAAAAACGCCTTACTATACATGGTCGTTTTTAAAAAATTAAAAACGCCTTACTATATATGGTCGTTTTAAAAAAAATAAAAACGCCTTACTAAACATGGTCGTTTTTTAAAAATTAAAAACGCCTTACTATACATGGTCGTTTTTTTTTGTTTTTTTTACAATTAAAAACGCCTTACTATACATGGTCGTTAAAAAAATAAAAAAATAAAAAATGCCTTACTGTACTTGGTCGTTTTAAAAAAATTAAAAACGCCTTACTATACATGGTCGTTTTTTTTTAAATTAAAAACGCCTTACTATACATGGTCGTTAAAAAAATAATAATAATAAAAAAAACGCCTTACTATACATGGTCGTTTTTAAAAAATTAAAAACTCCTTACTATACATGGTCGTTTTTTTTTTTTTTTTTTTTTTTAATTAAAAACGCCTTACTATACATGGTCGTTAAAAAAAAAATACAATAAAAAAAACGCCTTACTATACATGGTCGTTTTTAAAAAATTAAAAACTCCTTACTATACATGGTCGTTAAAAGAAAAACAAAACAAAACAAAAAAACGCCTTACTATATATGGTGGTTTTTTAAAAATAAAAACGCCTTACTATACATGGTCATTTAAAAAAAATTAAAAACGCCTTATTATACATGGTCGTTTTTTAAAAATGAAAAACGCCTTACTATACATGGTCGTTTAAAAAAAAAAAAAAAAAACGCCTTACTATACATGGACGTTTTTAAAAAATTAAAAACGCCTTACTATATATGGTCGTTTTAAAAAAATTAAAAACGCCTTACTACACATGGTCGTTTGTTTTTGTTTTTTTTTTTAAATAAAAAACGCCTTACTATACATGGTCGTTTAAAAAAAAACAAAAAACGCCTTACTATACATGGTCGTTTTTTAAAAAATAAAAAACGCCTTACTATACATGGTCGTTAAAAAAAAAATTAAGCGTCGGGCTCCGGGGGCCGGGCGAGGGTTTGGGGCCTGCCCCACTCCGGTATAACTCCTGGCGCCCCGGGCGGGCTCCGGTGGCCGGTGGGCTGTCCGGTAGCCCTGCTGCGCTGGCTGTCCGCCCATTGTGGTGCCGGGTGGATGAGGTGGGGGGCGGCAGGGGGTGGGGGTGCTGGGGGGCGGGCGTGCCACCTACACCCGCCGGGTTGGGTGAGGCCCCGCTGGTCGCTCCTCTTACTCACTTCACTAGCTTGCACTATACACTTTGTAAATATACACATAGGGCACACAACACATTTCTTGGTGGGGTGGGGAAGGGTGGAAACACCGTCTTCACCCTTCAACTCCCCTCCAATTTTAATGCACCTCACGTCCAAGGGGAGGGGTGAGTTGGGGCGGGGAGCCATCAGAGGGGATGGACTGCAGTGCCTGGCAGCGCTGTGGTCCCCCCCATTTGTATCCCTGCCCCACCACTTTGTCCCTCCATTCCCTTTTTTAATGCACCACACATATACATATTCATTTGTTGGGGGGGGATACGGGTGTGTCGGAGTAGGGGAAATTTTTTCCCTCTGCTCCGACTCACCTGCTCCCAATTTTAATGCACCACACGCACACACTTGTATATACACTGGGTGGGGCCACATTCACGGTGTAAGGGTAGAGCTCGCCAGTCGGCGAGCTGGCGGACTCAGTAACAGGGTTAGGTGTCACTAATACTCTGGCGTGACGACCGGGGCCTCTCCCCACCGGGCTCGGTGTTCTGGTGTTCCGCCTTCTCCCCTGGTGCTTCCTCCTCTGCTTCCCCCCTCCCGCCGCTGTGCAAATCTCGCGCGGCTGGAGGTGGGGTGGGCACATCTTCCCTCTCTGCGCTGCTGCCCGGTGCCGGTTTCCGGGGGGGGGTGGGGGGTTCTCGCGGGGGGCCGGGTTCGCGGGGGGGGGGGGTGGCGGCCGTCGGGGGGGGGCGGCTTGTTTGGGGGGGGGGGTGGAGGTATGGGTGGGTGGGGGGTTGGGTGCTGGGGGTCGGGGTGTGTTCGGGGGTTTGGGGGTCGGGGGTGGTGGGGCCTGGGTCGTGGTGGATGGCGGGTTTGGGTGGGGTGCGGGGGGGTCGTGGGGGGATGGGGGCTGGGGACCGGTGGGGCGCTGTGGGGGCCCGCTGGGCCTCGTTCTGCGGCCTTGGGCTCGGGGGTGTGGGCCGGGGCTGGGGCGGGGGTGTTCCGGGTGTCTGGGTCGGCTCGCCGACCGGTGTCCGCTCGGGTGGCTTGGGGGGTGGCCTTGGTGCTGCCGCGGCCTGGGGATTCCGGGGGGGGGGGGGGGGGGGGGGGGGTGCTCGCTTTGCTGGACCGCGGTTGACGGCTTCTTTCTTTGGTGGTGGTCCTTATGCATGCCAGATCCGTCGCACCAGCATCTACTGAAACTCAACAGAAGTACCCTCTCCCTCCCACAGCCCCTTGAATCAGTTGGTGCTGGTGTCTGTGGTTCTCACTTTGCTTTATCTATCCTTCCCTCCTTCCTCTCTTTAGTTTTTCCTCTGGTCACTTGAGATCTTAATTTATTAGAAGTATGAGGTTTCTGGGGTTGGCATAAGACTCCGGTTTTGTAACCACGCAGGAGGGGTCTTGTTGGTGCTGGACTTCACTTTGATGGATTGGATGTACTGGCTTCTATTGATCTCACTCTGCCTTATCGATCCTTCCCTCCTTCCTCTCTTTAGTTTTTCCTCTGGGCTCTTGAGATCTCGCTAAATTTGCTGGAATTTAGAGGCTTCCGGGGTTGGCGTAAGACTTTGATTTTGTAATCATGGGGAAGGCAGGAAGTGTTTGGTCGGTGCTGGATGTCACTTTGATTTACCTTTCTTTTCTCTTTATTTCTTTTTTTTTTTCTGACCTTTTCTCTGGTCTCCTGACCATTTAAATCTCACGACTCTGGCAAGATTCTGAAGTACCTGGTTAAGGCGAAGGGTAATGGGATATTTATAAGGTTTTAGGTGAATGAATGAGTATAAATTTATACGTATTTGCACGCACGCACACGCACGCACGCAAACGCACGCAAACGCACACACGCAAACGCACGCACGCACGCAAACGCACGCACACATACACACACACAAAAAAAAAAAAAAAAAAAAAAAAAAAAAAAGAGCAATGATGACAAGACGTTGAATCGGTAAGACTACCGAATGAACAATTCTGAGCTCTTCAAAAAAAAAAAAAAAAAAAAAAAAAAAAAAAAAAAAAAAAAAAAAAAAAAAAAATTAAAAACGCCTTACTATACATGGTCGTTTTTAAAAAAATTAAAAACGCCTTACTATACATGGTCGTTTTTAAAAAAATTAAAAACGCCTTACTATACATGGTCGTTTTTTTTTTTTTAAATAAAAAACGCCTTACTATACATGGTCGTTAAAAAAAAAAAAAAAAAGCCTTACTATACATGGTCGTTTTTTTTTTAAATAAAAAACGCCTTCCTATACATGGTCGTTAAAAAAGAAATTAAAAACGCCTTACTATCCATGGTCGTTTAAAAAAAACAAAAAAAAACAAAACAAAACGCCTTACTATACATGGTCGTTTTTTAAAAATAAAAAACGCCTTACTATACATGGTCGTTTTTTAAAAATTAAAAACGCCTTACTATACATGGTCGTTTTTTTTTGGGTTTTTTAAAATTAAAAACGCCTTACTATACATGGTCGTTTTTTTTTGTTTTTTTTACAATTAAAAACGCCTTACTATACATGGTCGTTAAAAAAATAAAAAAATAAAAAATGCCTTACTGTACTTGGTCGTTTTTAAAAAATTAAAAACGCCTTACTATACATGGTCGTTTTTAAAAAATTAAAAACGCCTTACTATACATGGTCGTTTTTTAAAAATAAAAAACGCCTTACTATACATGGTGGTTTTTTAAAAATAATTCAAAACGCCTTACTATACATGGTCGTTTTTAAAAAATTAAAAACGCCTTACTATACATGGTCGTTTTTTAAAAATAAAAAACGCCTTACTATACATGGTGGTTTTTTAAAAATAATTCAAAACGCCTTATTATACATGGTCGTTTTTTAAAAATGAAAAATGCCTTACTATACATGGTCGTTAAAAAACAAAAAAACAAAAAAAGCCTTACTATACATGGTCGTTTTAAAAAAACGAAAAACGCCTTACTATACATGGTCGTTTTAAAAAAATTAAAAACGCCTTACCATACATGGTCGTTTTTTTTGTTTTTTTTTAAAATTAAAAACGCCTTACTATACATGGTCGTTAAAAAAATAAAAAAATAAAAAATGCCTTACTATACTTGGTCGTTTAAAAAAAATTAAAAACGCCTTACTATACATGGTCGTTAAAAGAAAAAAAAAAACAACAAAAAAAAACGCCTTACTATATATGGTGGTTTTTTAAAAATAAAAACGCCTTACTATACATGGTCATTTAAAAAAAATTAAAAACGCCTTACTATACATGGTCGTTTTTTTTTAAATTAAAAACGCCTTACTATACATGGTCGTTAAAAAAAAAATAATAATAAAAAAAACGCCTTACTATACATGGTCGTTTTTAAAAAATTAAAAACTCCTTACTATACATGGTCGTTTTTTTTTTTTTTTTTTTTTAATTAAAAACGCCTTACTATACATGGTCGTTAAAAAAAAAATACAATAAAAAAAACGCCTTACTATACATGGTCGTTTTTAAAAAATTAAAAACTCCTTACTATACATGGTCGTTAAAAGAAAAAAAAAACAAAACAAAAAAACGCCTTACTATATATGGTGGTTTTTTAAAAATAAAAACGCCTTACTATACATGGTCATTTAAAAAAAATTAAAAACGCCTTATTATACATGGTCGTTTTTTAAAAATGAAAAACGCCTTACTATACATGGTCGTTTAAAAAAAAAAAAAAAAAACGCCTTACTATACATGGACGTTTTTAAAAAATTAAAAACGCCTTACTATATATGGTCGTTTTAAAAAAATTAAAAACGCCTTACTACACATGGTCGTTTGTTTTTGTTTTTTTTTTAAAATAAAAAACGCCTTACTATACATGGTCGTTTAAAAAAAAACAAAAAACGCCTTACTATACATGGTCGTTTTTTAAAAAATAAAAAACGCCTTACTATACATGGTCGTTAAAAAAAAAATTAAAAACGCCTTACTATACATGGTCGTTTTTAAAAAAATTAAAAACGCCTTACTATACATGGTCGTTTTTAAAAAAATTAAAAACGCCTTACTATACATGGTCGTTTTTTTTTTTTTTAAATAAAAAACGCCTTACTATACATGGTCGTTAAAAAAAAAAAAAAAAAGCCTTACTATACATGGTCGTTTTTTTTTTAAATAAAAAACGCCTTCCTATACATGGTCGTTAAAAAAGAAATTAAAAACGCCTTACTATCCATGGTCGTTTAAAAAAAACAAAAAAAAACAAAACAAAACGCCTTACTATACATGGTCGTTTTTTAAAAATAAAAAACGCCTTACTATACATGGTCGTTTTTTAAAAATTAAAAACGCCTTACTATACATGGTCGTTTTTTTTTGGGTTTTTTAAAATTAAAAACGCCTTACTATACATGGTCGTTTTTAAAAAAAAAAAAAAAACGCCTTACTATACATGGTCGTTTCAAAAAAAAAAAAAAACGCCTTACTATACATGGTCGTTTTTTTTAAAATAAAAAACGCCTTACTATACATGGTCGTTAAAAAAAAAATTAAAAACGCCTTACTATACATGGTCGTTTTTTTTTTTTTAAATAAAAAACGCCTTACTATACATGGTCGTTAAAAAAAAAAAAAAAAACGCCTTACTATACATGGTCGTTAAAAAAAAATTAAAAACGCCTTACTATACATGGTCGTTTTTTTTTTTTTAAATAAAAAACGCCTTACTATACATGGTCGTTTAAAAAAAAAAAAAAAAACGCCTTACTATACATGGTCGTTTTTTTTAAAATAAAAAACGCCTTACTATATATGGTTGTTAAAAAAATAATAATAATAATAATTAAAAAAACGCCTTACTATACATGGTAGTTTTTTAAAAAACAATTAAAAATGCCTTACTATACATGGTCGTTTTTTAAAATTAAAAACGCCTTACTGTACATGGTTGTTAAAAAAAAAAAAAAAAAAAAAACGCCGTTTGTTTTTTAAAAAAAATTAAAAACGCCTTACTATACCTGGTCGTTTTTTTTTTTAAATAAAAAACGCCTTACTATATATGGTTGTTAAAAAAAAAAAAAAAAAAAAAAAAAAAAAACGCCTTACTAAACATGGTCGTTTTTAAAAAAAACAACTTAAAAATGCCTTACTATACATGGTCGTTTTTTTTTTTTTTAAATTAAAAACGCCTTACTATACATGGTCGTTAAAAAAAAATAAAAATTTAAAACGCCTTACAATACATGGTCGTTTTAAAAAAAAAAAAACATTAAAAACGCCTTACTATACATGGTCGTTTTTAAAAAAATTAAAAACGCCTTACTATACATGGTCGTTTTAAAAAAAATTAAAAACGCCTTACTATACATGGTCGTTTTTTTTTTTTTTAATAAAAAACGCCTTACTATACATGGTCGTTAAAAAAAAAATACAATAAAAAAAACGCCTTACTATACATGGTCGTTTTTAAAAAATTAAAAACTCCTTACTATACATGGTCGTTAAAAGAAAAAAAAAACAAAACAAAAAAACGCCTTACTATATATGGTGGTTTTTTAAAAATAAAAACGCCTTACTATACATGGTCATTTAAAAAAAATTAAAAACGCCTTATTATACATGGTCGTTTTTTAAAAATGAAAAACGCCTTACTATACATGGTCGTTTAAAAAAAACAAAAAAAAACGCCTTACTATACATGGTCGTTTTTAAAAAATTAAAAACGCCTTACTATATATGGTCGTTTTAAAAAAATTAAAAACGCCTTACTACACATGGTCGTTTGTTTTTGTTTTTTTTTTTAAATAAAAAACGCCTTACTATACATGGTCGTTTAAAAAAAAACAAAAAACGCCTTACTATACATGGTCGTTTTTTAAAAAATAAAAAACGCCTTACTATACATGGTCGTTAAAAAAAAAATTAAAAACGCCTTACTATACATGGTCGTTTTTAAAAAAATTAAAAACGCCTTACTATACATGGTCGTTTTTAAAAAAATTAAAAACGCCTTACTATACATGGTCGTTTTTTTTTTTTTAAATAAAAAACGCCTTACTATACATGGTCGTTAAAAAAAAAAAAAAAAAAGCCTTACTATATACATGGTCGTTTTTTTTTTAAATAAAAAACGCCTTCCTATACATGGTCGTTAAAAAAAAAATTTAAAACGCCTTACTATCCATGGTCGTTTAAAAAAAACAAAAAAAAACAAAAAAAAACGCCTTACTATACATGGTCGTTTTTTAAAAATAAAAAACGCCTTACTATACATGGTCGTTTTTTAAAAATTAAAAACGCCTTACTATACATGGTCGTTTTTTTTTGGGTTTTTTAAAATTAAAAACGCCTTACTATACATGGTCGTTTTTTAAAAAAAAAAAAAAACGCCTTACTATACATGGTCGTTTAAAAAAAAAAAAAAACGCCTTACTATACATGGTCGTTTTTTTTAAAATAAAAAACGCCTTACTATACATGGTCGTTAAAAAAAAAATTAAAAACGCCTTACTATACATGGTCGTTTTTTTTTTTTTAAATAAAAAACGCCTTACTATACATGGTCGTTAAAAAAAAAAAAAAA